>NW_028289244.1:6672500-6970774 GCF_059628265.1 Tinamus guttatus | reverse complement strand
CAATGGGGGCTATAGAGGGTCCTATGGAGGTTATAGAGGACCCTATGGGAGCTCTAGGGCATCCTATGGGCACTATAGAGGGTCCTATAGGAGGTCTAGGGGGCCTATAGGAGCTCTAGGGGGTCCTATGGGAGCTCTAGGGGGCCCTATGAGGGTTATAGCGGGTCCTAGGGGAGCTCTAGGGCATCCTATGGAGGTTATAGGGGGCCCTATAGGAGCTCTAGGGCGTGCTATGGGAGCTGTAGGAGGCCCTATAGGGGCTGTAGGGGGTCCTAGGGGAGCTCTGGGGGTCCTATGGGAGCTCTAGGGGGCCCTATCGGAGTTATAGGGGGTCCTAGGGGAGCTCTGGGGGTCCTGTGGGGGCTCTAGGGGGTCCTATGGGGACGATAGGGGGTCCTATGGTGGTTATAGCGGGTCCTAGGGGAGCTCTAGGGGATCCTATGGGCGCTGTAGGGGGTCCTATGGGAGCCCTAGGGGGTCCTATGGGGGTTATAGGGGGTCCTATGTGGGTTATAGGGGGTCCTAGGGGAGCTCTGGGGGTTCTTACGGGAACTCTAGGGGATCCTATGGGGGCTCTGGGGGAGTTATAGGAGCTTTAGGGGTCCTATGGGGGCTATAGAAGGTCCTATGGTGGTTATAGGGGGCCCTAGGGGAGCTCTAGGGCGTCCCATGGAGCTCTAGGGGGCCTTATGGGGGCTCTAGAGCGTCCTATGGGAGTTCTAGGGTTCCCTATGGGAGCTATAGAGGGTCCTAGGGGAACTCTGGGGGGTCCTAGGGGAGCTCTAGGAGGTCCTATGGGGGCTGTAGGGGGTCCTATGGTGGTTATAGGGGGTGCTAGGGGAGCTCTGGGGGTCCTGTGGGGGCGCTAGGGGGCCCTATGGGGGCTCTTAGGGGTCCTAAGGAGGTTATAGGTGGCCCTATGGGAGCTCTAGGGCATTCTATGGGGAATATAGGGGATCCTATAGGAGCCCTAGGGGGGCAATAGGAGCTCTAGGAGTTCCTATAGGAGCTATACGGGGTATTATGAGAGGTCTAAGGGGTCCTATGGGGGCTATGGAGTGTCCTTTGGTGGTTATCGGGGGCCCTAAGGGAGCTCTAGGGGCCCCTATGGGGGCTATAGGGGGTTCTATGGGAGCTCTGGGGCTCCTAGTGGAGCTCTAGGGGGTCGTATGGGAGCTCTGGGGGTCCTAGGGGGACTATAGGGGGGTCCTATGGTGGTTATAGGGGGCGCTGGGGGAGTTCTAGGGGGTCCTATGGGGGCTATTGTGGGTCCTATGGTGGTTATAGTGTGCCCTATGGGAGCTCTAGGGCATCCTATGGGGACTACAGGGGGTCCTGTAGGAGCTCTAGGGTGTCTATAGGAGCTCTACGGGGTCCTATGGGGGCTATAGAGGGTCCTATGGTGGTTATAGGGGGCCCTAGGGGAGCTCTAGGGCGTCCTATGGGAGCTCTAGGAGGCTCTCTGGGGGCTATAGGGGCTCCTAGGGGAGCTCTGGAGGTCCTATGGGGGCTCTGGGGAATTATAGGAGCTTTAGGGGGTCCTATGGGGGCTATAGAAGGTCCTATGGTGGTTATAGGGGGCCCTAGGGGAGCTCTCGGGCATCCTATGGGGACTATAGGGGATCCTATAGGAGCTCTAGGGCATCCTATGGGGGCTCTAGGGCATCCTATGGGACCTCTCGGGGGCCCTATGGGGGCTATAGGGCATCCTATGGGGACTATAGGGGGTCCTATAGGAGCTCTAGGGGGGCTATAGGAGCTCTAGGGGGCCCTATGCGGGCTATAGGGCATCCTATGGTGGTTATAGGGGGCCCTAGGGGAGCTCTAGGTGGTCCTATGGGGGCTATAGGGGCTCTTAGTGGCGCTCTGGGGGTTCTAGGGGAGCTCTGGGGGCCCTATTGGGGCTCTTAGGGGTCCTATGGTGGTTATAGGTGGCCCTATGGGAGCTCTAGGGCATCCTATGGGGACTATAGGGGATCTTATAGAAGCTCTAGGGGGGCTATAGGAGCTCTAGGGGTTCCTATGGGGCTCTAGGGGGTCCTTTGGGAGTTCTAGGGGGCCCTATGGGGGTTATAGGGGGTCCTGTGGGGTCTCTAGGGGGTCCTATGCGGGCTCTAGGGGGTCCTATGGGAGTTCTAGGGAGCTCCATGGGGGTTATAGGGGGTCCTAGGGGAGCTCTAGGGCGTCCCGTGGAGCTCTAGGGGGTCCTATGGGGGCTTTAGGGGGTTCTATGGGAGCTCTGGTGTCCAGTGGGGGCTATAGGGGGCCCTATGGGAGCTCTAGGGGGCCCTATGAGGATTATAGGGGATCCTATAGGAGTTCTTGGGGGTCCCATGGGGGCTCTTGGGGGTCCTAGGGGAGTTCTAGGGGGCCTCTGGGAGCTATAGGGCATCGTATGGTGGTTATAGGGCGCCCTAGGGGAGCTCTAGGGCGTCCTATGGGAGCTCTAGGAGGCCCTATGGGGGCTATAGGGGGTCGTAGGGGAGCTGTGGGGATCCCGTGGGGTCTCTAGGGGGTCCTATGGGGGCTATAGGGGCCCCTAAGGGAGCTCTAGGCGGCCTGATGGGGGCTATAGGGGGTCCTATGGGAGCTCTGGGGGTTCTAGGGGAGCTCTAGGGGATCCTATGGGGGCTATAGGGGTTCCTAGGGGAGATCTGGGGGTCCTAGGGGGTCTATAGGGGCTCCTATGGTGGTTATAGGGCACGCTGGGGGAGTTCTAGGGGTTCCTATGGGTGCTATAGGGGCTCCTATGGTGGTTATAGTGTGCCCTATGGGAGCTCTATGGGGCCCTATGGGGTCTATAGGGTTTCTAGGGGAGCTCTGGTGGTCCTAGGGGAGCTCCAGGGGGCCCTATGGGGGCTATAGGGGATCCTATGGTGGTTATAAGGGGGTCCTAGGGAGCTCTGGGGGTCCTGTGTGGGCGCTAGGGGGTCCTATGGGGGCTATAGTGTTTCCTATGGTGGTTATAGGGGACCCTATGGGAGCTCTAGGGCATTCTATGGGGACTACAGAGGGTGATATAGGAGGTTATAGGGGGCTATAGGAGCTCAAGGGGGTCCTATGGAGGCTCTAGGGGGTCCTAGGGGAGCTCTAGGGGGTCCTATGGGGGTTATAGGGGGCCCTAGGGGAGCTCTTGGGGGCCCTATGGGAGCTCTAGGGGGCCCTATGGGGACTATAGAGAATCCTATAGAAGCTCTAGGGGGTTCTATCTGGGCTATAGGGGGTCCTATGGGAGCTCTAGGGGGCCCTATGAGGGTTATGGAGGGTCCAAGGGGAACTCTGGGGGGTCCTAGGGGAAATCTAGGAGGCCCTATGGGGACTATAGGGCATCCTATGGTGGTTATAGGGGGCCCTAGGGGAGCTCTAGGTGGTCCTATGGGGGCTATAGGGGGTCCTAGGGGAGCTCCAGGGGGCCCTATGGGAGTTATAGGGCATCCTATGGGGACAATAGGGAGTCCCATAGGAGCTCTAGGAGGTCCTATGGGGCCTATACAGGGTCCTATGGTGGTTATAGGGTGTCCTAGTGGAGCTCTGGGGGTCCTGTGGGGCCTCTAGGGGGCCCTATGGGGGCTCTTAGGGGTCCTATGGTGGTTATAGGTGGTCCTATGGGAGCTCTAGGGCATCCTATGGGGACTATAGAGGATCCTATAGAAGCTCTAGAGGGGCTATAGGAGCTCTAGGGGTTCCTATGGGGGCTCTTAGGGGTCCTATGGTGGTTATAGGTGGTCCTATGGGAGCTCTAGGGCATCCTATGGGGACTATAGGGGATCCTATAGAAGCTCTAGGGGGGCTATAGGAGCTCTAGGGGTTCCTATGGGGGCTCTAGGGGGTCCTATGGGAGTTCTAGGGGGCCCTATGGGGGTTATAGGGGATCCTAGGGGAGCTCTGGGGGTCCTGTGGGGGCTCTAGGGGGCCATATGCGGTCTATAGGGGGTCCTATGGAGAGGGGACCCTATGGGAGAACTAGGGCATCCTATGGGCACTATAGAGGGTCCTATAGGAGGTCTAGGGGGCCTATAGGAGCTCTATGGGTTCCTATGGGAGCTATAGGGGGTACTATGGAGTTCTAGGGGGCCCTATGGGGGTTATAAGGGGTCCTAGGGGAGCTCTAGGGCATGCTATGGGAGCTCTTGGGGGCCCTATGAGGGCTATATGGGGTCCTAGGGGAGCTCTGGGGGTCCTATGGGGACTATAGGGGGTCCTATGGTGGTTATAGCGGGTCCTAGGGGAGCTCTACGGGGTCCTATAGGCGCTGTAGGGGGGTCCTATGGAGTTCTAGGGGGTCCTATGTGGGCTAATAGGGGGTTCTAGGGGAGCTCTATGGGGTCCTAGGGGATTTGTAGGGGGCCTATGGGGGCTATAGGGGATCTCGGTGAGCTCTGGGGGTCCTAGGGGAGCTCAGGGAGCACTATGGGGTCTATAGGGCATCCTATGGTGGTTATAGGGGGTCCTAGGGGAGCTCTGGTGGGTCCTAGGGGAGCTCTAGGGGGTCCAATGGGGGCTATAGAGGGTCCTATGGAGGTTATAGAGGACCCTATGGGAGCTCTAGGGCATCCTATGGGCACTATAGAGGGTCCTATAGGAGGTCTAGGGGGCCTATAGGAGCTCTAGGGGGTCCTATGGGAGCTCTAGGGGGCCCTATGGGAGCTCTAGGGGGCCCTATGTGGGTTATAGCGGGTCCTAGGGGAGCTCTAGGGCATCCTATGGAGGTTATAGGGGGCCTATAGGAGCTCTAGGGCGTGCTATGGGAGCTGTAGGAGGCCCTATAGGGGCTGTAGGGGGTCCTAGGGGAGCTCTGGGGGTCCTATGGGAGCTCTAGGGGGCCCTATCAGAGTTATAGGGGGTCCTAGGGGAGCTCTGGGGGGTCCTGTGGGGGCTCTAGGGGGTCCTATGGGGACGATAGGGGGTCCTATGGTGGTTATAGCGGCCCTAGGGGAGCTCTAGGGGATCCTATGGGCGCTGTAGGGGTCTATGGGAGCCCTAGGGGGTCCTATGGGGGTTATAGGGGTCCTATGGGGGTTATAGGGGGTCCTAGGGGAGCTCTGGGGGTTCTTACGGGAACTCTAGGGGATCCTATGGGGGCTCTGGGGGAGTTATAGGAGCTTTAGGGGTCCTATGGGGCTATAGAAGGTCCTATGGTGGTTATAGGGGGCCCTAGGGGAGCTCTAGGGCGTCCCATGGAGCTCTAGGGGGCCTTATGGGGGCTCTAGAGGGTCCTATGGGAGTTCTAGGGTTCCCTATGGGAGCTATAGGGGTCCTAGGGGAACTCTGGGGGGTCCTAGGGGAGCTCTAGGAGGTCCTATGGGGGCTGTAGGGGGTCCTATGGTGGTTATAGGGGGTGCTAGGGGAGCTCTGGGGGTCCTGTGGGGGCGCTAGGGGGGCCCTATGGGGGCTCTTAGGGGTCCTAAGGAGGTTATAGGTGGCCCTATGGGAGCTCTAGGGCATTCTATGGGGAATATAGGGGGATCCTATAGGAGCCCTAGGGGGGCAATAGGAGCTCTAGGAGTTCCTATAGGAGCTATACGGGGTATTATGAGAGGTCTAAGGGGTCCTATGGGGGCTATGGAGTGTCCCTTTGGTGGTTATCGGGGGCCCTAAGGGAGCTCTAGGGGCCCCTATGGGGGCTATAGGGGGTTCTATGGGAGCTCTGGGGCTCCTAGTGGAGCTCTAGGGGGTCGTATGGGAGCTCTGGGGGTCCTAGGGGGACTATAGGGGGGTCCTATGGTGGTTATAGGGGGCGCTGGGGGAGTTCTAGGGGGTCCTATGGGGGCTATTGTGGGTCCTATGGTGGTTATAGTGTGCCCTATGGGAGCTCTAGGGCATCCTATGGGGGACTACAGGGGGTCCTGTAGGAGCTCTAGGGTGTCTATAGGAGCTCTACGGGGTCCTATGGGGGCTATAGAGGGTCCTATGGTGGTTATAGGGGGCCCTAGGGGAGCTCTAGGGCGTCCTATGGGAGCTCTAGGAGGCTCTCTGGGGGCTATAGGGGGTCCAATTGGGAGCTCTGGAGGTCCTATGGGGCCTCTGGGGAATTATAGGAGCTTTAGGGGGTCCTATGGGGGCTATAGAAGGTCCTATGGTGGTTATAGGGGGCCCTAGGGGAGCTCTCGGGCATCCTATGGGGACTATAGGGGATCCTATAGGAGCTCTAGGGCATCCTATGGGGGCTCTAGGGCGTCCTATGGGACCTCTCGGGGGCCCTATGGGGGCTATAGGGCATCTTATGGGGACTATAGGGGGTCCTATAGGAGCTCTAGGGGGGCTATAGGAGCTCTAGGGGGCCCTATGGGGGCTATAGGGCATCCTATGGTGGTTATAGGGGGCCCTAGGGGAGCTCTAGGTGATCCTATGGGGGCTATAGGGGCTCCTAGTGGCGCTCTGGGGGTTCTAGGGGAGCTCTGGGGGCCCTATGGGGGCTCTTAGGGGTCCTATGGTGGTTATAGGTGGCCCTATGGGAGCTCTAGGGCATCCTATGGGGACTATAGGGGATCTTATAGAAGCTCTAGGGGGGCTATAGGAGCTCTAGGGGTTCCTATGGGGCTCTAGGGGGTCCTTTGGGAGTCCTAGGGGGCCCCTATCGGGGTTATAGGGGGTCCTGTGGGGTCTCTAGGGGTCCTATGCGGGCTCTAGGGGGTCCTATGGGAGTTCTAGGGAGCCCCATGGGGGTTATAGGGAGTCCTAGGGGAGCTCTAGGGCGTCCCGTGGAGCTCTAGGGGGCCTTATGGGGGCTCTAGAGGGTCCTATGGGAGTTCTAGGGTTCCCTATGGGAGCTATAGGGGGTCCTAGGGGAACTCTGGGGGGTCCTAGGGGAACTCTGGGGGGTCCTATGGGGGCTGTAGGGGGTCCTATGGTGGTTATAGGGGGTCCTAGGGGAGCTCTGGGGGTCCTGTGGGGGCGCTAGGGGGCCCTATGGGGGCTCTTAGGGGTCCTAAGGAGGTTATAGGTGGCCCTATGGGAGCTCTAGGGCATTCTATGGGGAATATAGGGGATCCTATAGGAGCCCTAGGGGGGCAATAGGAGCTCTAGGAGTTCCTATGGGAGCTATACGGGGTATTATGAGAGGTCTAAGGGGTCCTATGGGGGCTATGGAGTGTCCTTTGGTGGTTATCGGGGGCCCTAAGGGAGCTCTAGGGGCCCCTATGGGGGCTATAGGGGGTTCTATGGGAGCTCTGGGGCTCCTAGTGGAGCTCTAGGGGGTCGTATGGGAGCTCTGGGGGTCCTAGGGGGACTATAGGGGGGTCCTATGGTGGTTATAGGGGGCGCTGGGGGAGTTCTAGGGGGTCCTATGGGGGCTATTGTGGGTCCTATGGTGGTTATAGTGTGCCCTATGGGAGCTCTAGGGCATCCTATGGGGACTACAGGGGGTCCTGTAGGAGCTCTAGGGTGTATATAGGAGCTCTACGGGGTCCTATGGGGGCTATAGAGGGTCCTATGGTGGTTATAGGGGGCCCTAGGGGAGCTCTAGGGCGTCCTATGGGAGCTCTAGGAGGCTCTCTGGGGGCTATAGGGGCTCCTAGGGGAGCTCTGGAGGTCCTATGGGGGCTCTGGGGAATTATAGGAGCTTTAGGGGGTCCTATGGGGGCTATAGAAGGTCCTATGGTGGTTATAGCGGGCCCTAGGGGAGCTCTCGGGCATCCTATGGGGACTATAGGGGATCCTATAGGAGCTCTAGGGCATCCTATGGGGGCTCTAGGGCATCCTATGGGACCTCTCGGGGGCCCTATGGGGGCTATAGGGCATCCTATGGGGACTATAGGGGGTCCTATAGGAGCTCTAGGGGGGCTATAGGAGCTCTAGGGGGCCCTATGGGGGCTATAGGGCATCCTATGGTGGTTATAGGGGGCCCTAGGGGAGCTCTAGGTGGTCCTATGGGGGCTATAGGGGCTCCTAGTGGCGCTCTGGGGGTTCTAGGGGAGCTCTGGGGGCCCTATGGGGGCTCTTAGGGGTCCTATGGTGGTTATAGGTGGCTCTATGGGAGCTCTAGGGCATCCTATGGGGACTATAGGGGATCTTATAGAAGCTCTAGGGGGGCTATAGGATCTCTAGGGGTTCCTATGGGGCTCTAGGGGGTCCTTTGGGAGTTCTAGGGGGCCCTATCGGGGTTATAGGGGGTCCTGTGGGGTCTCTAGGGGGTCCTATGCGGGCTCTAGGGAGCCCCATGGGGGTTATAGGGGGTCCTAGGGGAGCTCTAGGGTGTCCCGTGGAGCTCTAGGGGGTCCTATGGGGGCTTTAGGGGGTTCTATGGGAGCTCTGGTGTCCAGTGGGGGCTATAGGGGGCCCTATGGGAGCTCTAGGGGGCCCTATGAGGATTATAGGGGATCCTATAGGAGTTCTTGGGGGTCCCATGGGGGCTCTTGGGGGTCCTAGGGGAGTTCTAGGGGGCCTCTGGGAGCTATAGGGCATCGTATGGTGGTTATAGGGCGCCCTAGGGGAGCTCTAGGGCGTCCTATGGGAGCTCTAGGAGGCCCTATGGGGGCTATAGGGGGTTGTAGGGGAGCTGTGGGGATCCCGTGGGGTCTCTAGGGGGTCCTATGGGGGCTATAGGGGCCCCTAAGGGAGCTCTAGGGGGCCCGATGGGTGCTATAGGGGGTCCTATGGGAGCTCTGGGGGTTCTAGGGGAGCTCTAGGGGATCCTATGGGGGCTATAGGGGTTCCTAGGGGGTCTATAGGGGCTCCTATGGTGGTTATAGGGCACGCTGGGGGAGTTCTAGGGGTTCCTATGGGTGCTATAGGGGCTCCTATGGTGGTTATAGTGTGCCCTATGGGAACTCTAGGGCATCCTATGGGGTCTATAGGGGATCCTATAGGAGGTCTAGGGGGTCTATAGGAGCTCTAGGGGGTCCTATGGGAGCTCTATGGGGCCCTATGGGGTCTATAGGGTTTCTAGGGGAGCTCTGGTGGTCCTAGGGGAGCTCCAGGGGGCCCTATGGGGGCTATAGGGGATCCTATGGTGGTTACAGGTGGCCCTATGGGAGCTCTAGGGCATCCTATGGGGACTATAGAGGGTCATAGAGGAGGTTTAGGGGGTCTATAGGAGCTCTAGGGGTTCCTATGGGGGCTCTAGGGGGTCCTATGGGGCTTATAGGGGGTCCTAGGGGAGTTCTGGGGGGTCCTAGGGGATCTCTAGGGGATCCTATGGGTGCTCTGGGGGATTTATAGGAGCTCTAGGGGGTCCTATGGGGGCTATAGAAGGTCCTATGGTGGTTATAGGGGGCCCTAGGGGAGCTCTAGGGCGTCCCATGGAGCTCTAGGGAGCCCTATGGGAGCTATAGGGGGTCCTAGGGGAGCTCTGGGGTTCCTAGGGGAGCTCTAGGGGGCCCTATGGGGGCTATAGGGCATCCTATGGGGACTATATGGGGTCCTATGGTGGTTATAGGGGCCCTAAGGGAGCTCTAGGTGGTGCTATGGGGGCTATAGGGGGCCCTAGGGGAGCTCTAGGGCGTCCTATGGGAGCTCTAGGAGGCTCTCTGGGGGCTATAGGGGGTCCTAGGGAACTCTGAGCCTCCTCTGAGGCTCTGAGCCTCCTGGACTCAGATATGGGGAGCTGGGAGCCTCCTGGCCTCCTCTACGGGGGCCTCTGAGCCTCCCGGCCTCTGACATGGTGGACTCTGAGCCTCTCCTACGGGGGTAGGGAGCCGCCCGGCCTCCTCTGTGGGGGCCTCTGAGCCTCCTGGACTCCACTATGGACGTCTTTCAGCCTCCTGGCTGTCCCAGCCTTCTTTATGGGGACCTGAGCCTCCCGGCCTCCGATATGGGGGGCCCTGGAGCCTTCTGGCCTCCGATATGGGTGTCTCTGAATCTCCTGGACTCAGATATGGGGAGCTGGGAGCCTCCTGATCTCCTCTATGGGGGCCTCTGAGCCTCCCGGCCTTCGATATGTGGGACTGGGAGCCTCCTGGCCTCCAATATGGGGCCCCTGAGCCTCCCATCCTTCCCTATGGGGGTCTGGGAGCTTCCCAGCCTCATCTACAAGGGCCTCTGAGCCTCCCGGCCTCCTCTGTGCACAACTGGGAGCCTCCCGGCATCCGATATGGGGGGCCCTGGAGCCTCCTGGCCTCCACTACGGGAAACTGGGAGCCTCCGGGCCTCTCATATGGGGGCCTCTGAGCCTCCTGGCTTCTCATATGGGGTCCTCTGAGCCTCCCAGCCTCTGATATGGGGGACTGGGAGCCTCCTGGCCTCTCATACAGGAGCCTCTGAGCCTTCTGGCCTCCACCATGGGGGTCTGGGAGCCTCCATTATGGGGACCTAGAGCCTCTGGAACTCCTCTGTGGGGGCTTCTGAGCCTCCTGGCCTCCGCTATGGGGGCCCTGGGGCCTCCCAGCCTCTGATATGGGGACCTAGAGCCTCTCCTATGGGGGTCTGGGAGCCTCCCGGCCTCCTCTACGGGGGCCTCTGAGCCTCCTGGACTCCACTATGGACGTCTTTCAGCCTCCTGGCCTCTCATATAGGGGCCTATGACTGTCCCAGCCTTCTTTAAGGGAAACTGAGCCTCCTGGAATCGGATATGGGGAGCTAGGAGCCTCCTGGCCTCCGATATGGGGGCCTATGAGCCTCCTGGCCTCCAATACGGGGAGCCCCGGAGCCTTCTGGCCTCCAATATGGGGAGCTGGGAGCCTCCTGGCCTCTCATATTGGGGCCTCTGAGCCTCCTGGACTCCGCTATGGGGAGCTGGGAGTCTCCTGGCCTGCACTGTGGGTGCCTCTGAGCCTCCTGGCTTCTCATATGGGGGTCTCTGACCCTCCCAGCCTCCTCCATGGGGGCCTCTGAGCCTCTCCTACGGGGGGCCTCTGAGCCTCCCAGCCTCTGATACGGGGGACTGGGAGCCTCCTGGCCTCTCATACAGGAGCCTCTGAGCCTCCTGGCCTCCGCTATGGGGGTCTGGGAGCCTCCGTTATGGGGACCTAGAGCCTCGCGACCTCCTCTGTGGGGGTCTGTGAGCCTCCTGGCCTCCTCTATGGGGGTCTCAGAGTCTCTCCTATGCGGGACCTGGAGCCTCCTGGACTCCGCTACGGGGCCCTTGGTCCTCCTGTCCTCCGACATGGGGGGCATCTGAGCCTCCCGGCCTCCGATACTGGGGGCCCTGGAGCCTCCTGGCCTCCGATATGGGTGCCTCTGAGTCTCCTGGACTCGGATATGTGGAGCTGGGAGCCTCCCGGCCTCCTCTATGGGGTCCTCTGAGTCTCACGGCCTTTGATATGGGGGACCCTGGTGCCTCCCGGTCTCTGATATGGGGGTCTCTGAGCCTCTCCTATGGGGGTCTGGCAGCCTCCCAGCCTCCTCTATGGGGGCCTCTGAGCCTCCTGGCTTCTCATACGGGGGTGTCTGAGCCTCCCATCCTTCTCTATGGGGGCCTCTGAGTGTCCTGGACTCCGATATGGGGCACGGGGAGCCTCCCGGCCTCATCTATAGGGTCTCTGAGCCTCCTGGACTCCTCCATGGCATCCTCTGAGCCTCTCCTATGGGAGTCTGGGAGCCTCCCAGCCTCCTCTATGGGGGTCTCTGAGCCTCGTGGACTCCACTACAGGCATCTCTCAGCCTCCTGGCCTCTCATATAGTGGCCTGAGTGTCCAAGCCTTCTCTATGTGGGTCTGAGCCTCCTGGACTCGGATATGGGGGGCTGGGAGCCTCCTGGCCTCTCATACAGGAGCCTCCGAGCCTCCTGGCCTCCACCATTGGGGTCTGAAAGTCTCCCAGCCTCCTCTGTGGGGGTCTCTGAACCTCTCCTATGGGGGGCCTGGAGCCTCCTGGAGTCCGCTAAGCGGGGGGCAGTCCTCCTGGACTCTGATATGGGGGTCTCTGAGTCTCCTGGCCTCCGATATGGGGACCTAGAGCCTCTCCTATGGGGGGCTGGGAGCCTCCCAGCCTCTGCTATGGGGGTCTCTGAGGCTCCCGGCCTCCGATATGGGGGGCTGTAGGGAAATGCTGTGCTGAGGATCTGCAGAGCTGAGAAGAGCCTGTGCGGTCGGGACCTAGCAAAGCTCCTGGCAACCAATCAGAACGAGCCTGGAAACCCCTCAGCTGCTTGTAGGGATCAATATCCGCGCACGTCGGTAACAACCGGAGCGAGACCTGACCTCATGTTGAGTCCGTGTCCTGTGATCCGGCTCGGCTCCCGGAAAGGCCGTGCAGTTATCCTGCGCTGGGCCAACAGCCGGCGCCCGAACAGGGACCCGACGGCGGGAACGTTGGGACCCGACGGCAGGGGACCAAACGGCAGGAAAGTTGCTGCGACGGGTGGGAGATCCTGGGTCGCCGCGGCCGGACGGAGGATCCAGGAGCCGGGAAGCGGTGTCCGCTGCGAGGGATTCTCTGCTCCCAATCAGGCCTGGCTGCTGCAAAAGGAAAAAGGGGCAGTTAGAGAGGAATGGGCAGAGAGCCGCGGCCAGGGCTGCCCAGCAGGGCTGCTCAATCCCGGCTTTCAGGTCGCAGTGGAAGCACAACGGGAACGCTGGCTAGGGGATAAGGAAGCAGGCCAAGGCCAGAGCGAATAAAAGAGCTGTTGAACTGAAAGGAGGAGCTGAACAAGCCAGGGGGGCTGGAAGGGTCTCGGTTACATCATTGTCAGCCAATCAGGAGCCTGCGCAGTGACGTCACTAACTGCCACAATCATATAAACGTGCTGCATGCGAGCTAATAAACGAGCAGGATCCTTTAACTGCCATCGAGGGGGCGTCCTGACTCCGGCCGACCTCCTACAGGGGGACGTGGAGGGACATTGAGGGACACGGGAGACATGGGGGGACACTGGGAACATGAGGGGACATGGGGGAACACTGGGGACACGGGGGGACATGGTGGGACTCGGGGGACATGGGGACACACGGAGGGAACACTGACGGACAAAGGGGATACGGAGGGACACGGCGGGACGTGCAGCAACACGGGGGGACACAGAGGACATGGAAGGACACACATGGACACACGGAGGGACATGCAGGGGACACACAGGGACACACAGGTGACACATGGGGACACACGGGGGATACTGGGGGACACATGGAAGGACACAGAGGGAAACAGAGACACACGGAGGGACACGCAGGTGACAGGGGACACACGGAGGGACACGCAGGTGACACAGGGGACACCCGGGGACACGCGGTGCCCCTCCCGGCGTCCCCGTGCGCCGGCGGCTCCCGCGCCGCCTCCTGCAGCAGCCCCAGAGGCTCTCGGAGCGCAGCCCCGCGGCAGCCTGCGGGGGGACGGGCCAGCGCGGCCCCAGGGACCCAACGGCCCCGTGTCCCTGCGCGGCCCCCATAGCCCCCACGTTCCCCCTATTCCCCCCTGGATCCCCGTGTCCCCCCATGCCCCCATCGCCCCCCTGTGTCCCCGTCCCCCCTCTGTGTCCCCCCCCTTGTCCCCACGTGCTCCAGGCGGCTCCACAAGCCCCGGCTCATCCCGTCGCTGCCCAGGGCCCCGCTGAGGCGCCCGAGGAGCCGCTGCAGCCCCGGCTGCTCCCGCAGGGGCTCCAGGGCGCCGCGTGGGGGGCGTTAATTGAGGGGGGGGGGGTAACGAGCCCCTTCGTTAACTCCCTCATTAACCCCCCCCCCCCCATTAACGAGCCCCTTCATTAACCCCCTCATTAACCCTCGCTCATTAGCGGGCCCTTTCATTAACCCCCTCATTAAGCCCCCGCATTATCTCTCCCCCCCCCACCAACCCCCCCCCCCCCCGGATCCCGGTTTCCTACCCGGCAGCTCCAGCCCCAGCTCCATGGTCTGCGCTGGGGCACGGGGGGGTCCCAATGTCCCCCTGCGGGTGACACCAACCCCCCCCGTTACCCCAATGTCCCCCTGGGGGTGACACCAGCCCCGCCCTCCCCCCACGTTACCCCAATGTCCCTCCGTGGGTGACACCAACCCCGTCCCCGTGACCGGGAGGCGCCGCCATCGCTGCCACCGCCTGCGCCCTCAGCTTCCGCTTCCGGCGACCCGCCCCTTCCGCCGCGCGTTGCCCCTGGCGACGGCTCCGCCAATCGCGCGCATTGCCCTGAGTGACGGCTCCGCCAATGGGGGCGCGTTGCCCCGAGCGACGGCTCCGCCAATGGCGGCGCGTTGCCCGGAGTGACGGCTCCGCCAATGGCAGCGCGTTGTCCCTAGCGACGGTTCCGCCAATGGCGGCGCGTTGTCCCTAGCGACGGCTCCGCCAATGGCAGCGCGTTGTCCCTAGCGACGGCTCCGCCAATGGCGGCGGGTTGCCCCGAGCGACGGCTCCGCCAATGGCGGCGCGTTGCCCCCAGCGACGGTTCCGCCAATCGCGCGCGTTGCCCTTCAGCGCAGTGGAAGGGGCGGCAGCGATGGCGGTGGCTCCCGCTCCCGGCGGGGCTGGTGTCATCTACAGGGGGACATTGGGACCCACCCCGTGCCCCAGCGCAGACCATGGAGCTGGAGCTGGAGCTGCCGGGTAGGAAACCAGGATCCAGGGGGAGTTAATGGGGGGGTTAGTGGGGGTGTCAATGAAGGGGCTCGTTAAGGCCCCCCCATTAACCCCTCCACGCGGCGCCCTGGAGTCCCTGCGGGAGCAGCCGGGGCTGCAACGGCTCCTGGGGAGCCTCAGCGGGGCCCTGGGCAGCGACAGGATGAGCCGGGGTCTGCCGAGCCGCCTGGAGCACGTGGGGACACAGTGAGGCGATGTCCTTCCCGGGTCCTTCCCGAGTCCTTCCCGTGTCTCTCCCGGGTCGGACTGACCCCACGTGCCAGGACGCGCAGGGCACAGACAGGACAGTGGCCGAGCGCGGCAGAGACAGAAGAACCTCCTGGCTCCGAGGCCGGCGCTGTCTGCGCAGGAGCCGGGCGGCAACTCTCTCCTCTGCAGCTGGAGAGGACGTTGGGGCCAGAGCGGCAGGTACCACATGGGGAGGAGGTATCGAAACGGCCCTACTGCCCCTGTTACCCTGGGTCCTACTCCCCCCGGTTACCCTCGGCGCTACTCCCCCTCTTTACCCGGCCGGACACTCCTGGCGTCTTCTATGGGGTCTCTTTGCCTCCCAGCCTCCTCTGTGGGGGCCTGGAGCCTCCTGGACTCCGCTATGGGGGCCCTGGAGCCTCCCGGCCTCCTCTATGGGGACCTAGAGCCTCTCCTATGGGGGGCTCAGAGCCTTCTGGCCCCTCATATAGGAGCCTCTGAGTCTCCCGGTCTCCTCTATGGGGGCCTCTGAACCTCCTGGACTCCGATACGGGGGAGTGGAAAACTCCCGGCCTCCTCTGTGGGGTCTCTGAGCCTCCTGGACTCCTCTATGGGGGCCGCTGAGCCGCCCACCCTTCACTATGGGGGTCTGGGAGCTTTCCAGCCTCCACTATGGGGGTATTCGAGCCTCCCGGTCTCCTCTATGGGCGCCTCTGAGCCTCCTGGACTCCGATATGGGGGAGTGGGAGACTCCCGGCCTCCTCTATGGGGTCTCTGAGCCTTCTGGACTCCTCTGTGGGGGCCGTTGAGCTTCCCACCCTTCACTATGGGGGTCTGGGAGCTTTCCAGCCTCCACTATGGGGGCATTTGAGCCTCCCAGTCTCCTCTATGGGGGCCTCTAAGCCTCCCAGGCTCTGATATGGGGAACTGGGAGCCTCCTGGCCTCTGCTATGGGGGGCTCAGAGCCTCCCGGCCTCCTATAAGAGGATTTGAGAGCCTCCCGGCCTCTGCTATGGGGGTCTCTGAGCCTCCTGGACTCTGCTATGGGGGTGTCTGAGCCTCCTAGCCTCTTATAAAGAGGCCTCTGAGTGTCCCAGCCTTCTCTAGGGGGGCCTCTGACCCTCCTGGACTCCGATATGGGGTGCTGGGAGCCTCCCGGTCTCTTCTATGGGGGCCTATGAGCCTCCTGGCCTCCACTATGGGGGACTGGGAGCCTCCTAGCCTCTGCTATGGGGGGCTCAGAGCCTCCTGGCCTCCTATGAGGGGATCTGGGCGTGTCCCGGCCTCTGCTATGGAGGTCTCTAAGCATCCTGGACTCAATTATGGGGGTCTCTGAGCCTCCTAGCCTCTCATATGGGGGCCTCCGATTGTCCCAGCCTCCTCTATGGGGAGCTGGGAGCCTCCCGGCCTCCAATATGGGGGCCTTTGAGGCTCCTGGACTCCGATATGGGGGCCTCCGAGCCTCCCAGCCTTCTCTATGGGGGCCTGTAAGCCTCCCAGTCTCTGATATGGGGGCCTGGAGCCTCCTGGACTCTGCTATGGGGGCCCTGGAGTCTCCCGGCCTCCGATATGGGGACCTAGAGCCTCTCCTGTGGGGGACTGGGAGCCTCCTAACCTCTGCTATGGGGGGCTCAGTGCCTCCCGGCCTCCTATAAGGGGATCTGGGAGTGTCCCAGCCTCTGCTATGGGGGTCTCTGAGCATCCTGGACTCAATTATGGGGGTCTCTGAGCCTTCTGGCCTCTCATATGGGGGCCTCTGATTGTCCCAGCCTCCTCTATGGGGAGCTGGGAGCCTCCCGGCCCCCACTATGGGCGCCTCTGAGCCTCCCAGCCTCCTCTATGGGGGCCTCCCAGCCTCCTCTTTGGGGGCCTGGAGCCTCCTGGACTCCGCTATGGGGGCCCTGGAGCCTCCTAGACTCCGATATGGGGACCTAGAGCCTCTCCTATGGGGGGCTCAGAGCCTCCTGGCCCCTCATATAGGAGCCTTTGAGCCTTCCGGCCTCCTCTATGGGGTCTCTGAGCCTCCTGGACTCCTTTGTGGGGGCCGCTGAGCCGCCCACCCTTTACTATGGGGGTCTGGGAGCTTCCCAGCCTCCACTATGGGGGCATTTGAGCCTCCCGGTCTCCTCTATGGGGGCCTCTGAACCTGCCAGCCTTCTCTATGGGGGCCTCTAAGCCTCCCAGTCTCTGATATGGGGGACTGGGAGGCTCCTGGCCTCTCATACAGGAGCCTCTGAGACTTCTGGCCTCCGCTATGGGCGTCTGGGAGCCTCTCATATGGGGACCTAGAGCCTCTGAGCCTCTCCTATGGGGGACTCTAAGCCTCTCAGCCTCCTCTATGGGGGACTGGGAGCCTCCTGGCCTCCTCTATGGGGGTCTCTGAGCCTCCTAGACTCTGCTCTGGGGGACTGGGAGCCTCCTGGCCTCTGCTATGGGCCATCAGAGCCTTCCAGCCTCTTTTAAGGGGATTTAGGGGTGTCCCGGCCTCCGCTATGGGGGTCTTTGAGCCTCCTGGACTCCGCTATGGGGGGCTGGGAGCCTCCTTGCCTCTGCTATGGGGGGCTGGGAGCCTCCCGGCCTCCTATAAGAGGATTTGGGAGCCTCCCGGCCTCTGCTATGGGGGGCTCAGAGCCTCCTGGACTCAATTATGGGGGTCTCTGAGCCTCCTGGACTCAATTATGGGGGCCTCTGCGCCTCCCAGCCTCCTCTATGGGGGCCTCTGAGCCTCTCCTACGGGGGGCCTCTAAGCTCTGGGGGACTGGGAGCCTCCTGGCCTCTCATACAGGAGCCTCTGAGCCTCCTGGCCTCCGCTATGGGGGTCTGGGAGCCTCCGTTATGGGGACCTAGAGCCTCTTGACCTCCTCTGTGGGGGCCTCTGAGCCTCCTGGCCTCCTCTATGGGGGTCTCAGAGTCTCTCCTATGGGGGACCTGGAGCCTCCTGGACTCCGCTATGGGGGCACTTGGTCCTCCTGTCCTCCAACACGGGGGGCATCTGAGCCTCCCGGCCTCCGATACAGGGGGCCGTGGAGCCTCCTGACCTCCGATATGGGGGTCTCTGAGTCTCCTGGACTCGGATATGTGGAGCTGGGAGCCTCCCGGCCTCCTCTATGGGGTCCTCTGAGTCTCATGGTCTTAGATATGGGGGGCCCTGGTGCCTCCCGGTCTCTGATATGGGGGTCTCTGAGCCTCTCCTATGGGGGTCTGGCAGCCTCCCAGCCTCCTCTATGGGGGCCTCTGAGCCTCCTGGCTTCTCATATGGGGGTGTCTGAGCCTCCCATCCTTCTCTATGGGGGCCTCTGAGTGTCCTGGACTCCGATATGGGGAGCTGGGAGCCTCCCAGCCTCCTCTATGGGGGTCTCTGAGCCTCGTAGACTCCACTACAGGCATCTCTCAGCCTCCCGGCCTCTCATATAGTGGCCTCTGAGTGTCCCAGCCTTCTCTATGCGGGTCTGAGCCTCCTGGACTCAGATATGGGGAGCTGGGAGCCTCCTGGCCTCTCATACAGGAGCCTCCGAGCCTCCTGGCCTCCGCTTTTGGGGTCTGGGAGTCTCCCAGCCTCCTCTATGGGGGTCTCTGAGCGTCTCCTATGGGGGGCCTGGAGCCTCCTGGAGTCCGCTAAGCGGGGGGCAGTCCTCCTGGACTCTGATATGGGGGTCTCTGAGTCTCCTGACCTCTGATATGGGGACCTAGAGCCTCTCCTATGGGGGACTGGGAGCCTCCCGGCCTCTGCTATGGGGATCTCTGAGACTCCCGGCCTCCGATACGGGGGGCTGTAGGGAAATGCTGTGCTGAGGATCTGCAGAGCTGAGAAGAGCCTGTGCGGTCGGGACCTAGCAAAGCTCCTGGCAACCAATCAGAACGAGCCTGGAAATCCCTCAGCTGCTTGTAGAGATCAATATCCGCGCACGTCGGTAACAACCGAAGCGAGACCTGACCTCATGTTGAGTCCGTGTCCTGTGATCCGGCTCGGCTCCCGGAAAGGCCGTGCAGTTATCCTGCGCTGGTTCCAATAGCTGGCACCCGAACAGGGACCTGACGGCAGGAACGTTGGGACCCGATGGCAGGGGACCAAATGGCAGGAAAGTTGCTCCAACGGGTGGGAGATCCTGGGTCGCCGCGGCCGGACGGAGGATCCAGGAGCCGGGAAGCGGCGTCCGCTGCGAGGGATTCTCTGCTCCCAATCAGGCCTGGCTGCTGCAAAAGGAAAAAGGGGCAGTTAGAGAGGAATGGGCAGAGAGCCGCGGCCAGGGCTGCCCAGCAGGGCTGCTCAATCCCGGCTTTCAGGTCGCAGTGGAAGCACAACGGGAATGCTGACTAGGGGATAAGGAAGCAGGCCAAGGTCAGAGAGAATAAAAGAGCTGTTGAACTAAAAGGAAGAGCTAAACAAGTAAGGGGGGCTGTCTCAGTTACATCATTGTCAGCCAATCAGGAGCCTGTGCAGTGACAGCACTACCTGCCACCATCATATAAACGTGCTTCATGAAAGCTAATAAACAAGCAGGATCCTTTAACTCCCATTGAGTGGGCGTCCTGACTTCGGCCGACCTCCTACAAGGGGACATGGAGGGATATGAGGGACATGGGAGACATGGGGGGACACTGGGGACATGGGGGGACATGGTGGGACTCGGGGGACATGGGAGGACATGGAGACACACAGAGGGACACATGGAGGGAACACTGGGGAACACAGGGGATACAGAGGGACACGGGGGGACATGGAAGGACACGGGGGGACACGCTGAAGGACATGCAGGGGACACTCGGACACACAGGGGACACACGGAGGGACACGCAGATGACACAGGGGACACCCGGGGACATGCGGTACCACTTCTGGCGTCCCCGGGCGACGGCGGCTCTCGCGCCACCTCGTGCAGCAGCCCCAGAGGCTTTCGCAGCGCAGCCAGGACGCCCAATGCCAGCGCAGCCCTGCGGCGGCCTGCGACAGGGACGGGCCAGCACGGCCCCAGGGACCCAACGGCCCCGTGTCCCTGCGCGGCCCCCCAAAGCCCCCACGTTCCCCCACATTACCCCTATTTCCCCCTGGATCCCCATCCCCCCATGTCCCCGTGTCCCCCCCATGTTCCCATCGCCCCTCTGTGTCCCTGGCTCATCCCGTCGCTGCCCAGGGCCCCGCTGAAGCCCCCCAGGAGCCTCTGCAGCCCCGGCTGCTCCTGCAAGGGCTCCAGGGCACCACCTGCCGGGAGGGGTTAACAAGGAGGCCTTAACGAGCCCCTTCGTTAACTCCCTCATTAACCCCCCATTAATGAGCCCCTTCATTAATGCCCCCATTAACCCTCCCTCGTTAGCAGGCCCCCTCATTAACCCCTCCCATTATCCCCCGCCCCTTCACTAAAGACCCCCGGATCCCGGTTTCCTACCCGGCAGCTCCAGCCCCAGCTCCATGGTCTGCGCTGGGGCACGAAGGGGTCCCAATGTCCCCCTGCGGGGGACACCAGCCCCCCTCTTACCCCAATGTCCCCCTGTGAGTGACACCAGTCCCCCCCTGTTACCGCAATGTCCCCCTGGGGGTGCCACCAGCCCCTCCCCGTTACCCTAATGTCCCCCCGTGGGTGACACCAGCCCCGCCGTGATCGGGAGCCGCCACCATCGCTGCCGCCGCCATCGGGTGCCACCGCCTGTGCCCTCAGCTTCCGGCGACCCGCCCCTTCCGCCACGCGTTGCCCTCGGTGACGGCTCTGCCAATCCCGCGCGTTGCCCCTAGCGACGGCTCCACCAAAGGCGGCGCGTTGCCTCCCTTTGCAGGGGGGTCACTGGGGGGGTCACGGGGTCACAGCGGGGCTTCTGCGCTGTCGTTGCTGTCACCGGTGACGTCATTGAGGGTTCCCCAGGTCACCGGTGACATCACTGGGGGTCTCCGGTCACGGAGGGGGCGGGGGATCCAACGTTGCCGCCATTGTCACCAGGGATTCCCAGGATCACCAATGACGTCACTGGGGGTTCCCTGGGTCACCAGTGACATCACCAGGGGTGCCAAGGGTCACTGATGAGGTCACCAGGGGGCTCTTGGGTCCGTCCCACCCCCCTCGCTCCCCATTGGTCCATTCGAGCCCCCCTCGGTCCCCATTGGTCCGTTCCGGCCCCCCTCGCTCCCCATGGGTCCATCCCAGGCCCCTGACTCCCCAATGGTCCATTCCAGTCTCCCTCGCTCCCCATTGGATCATCCGGGAACCCCTCCCTCTCCATTGGTCCATTCCCGTCCCCCTCGCTCCCCATTGGTCCGTCCCGGCCCCTCTATGTGCTCGACTATGTGCGAGCACGCATGCGCAAAGCGCTCGAGAGCGCTCGCTGCTGCCATCGCGTGTCCGAAAATCGGTACTGTAATGGCTATGAGCCACCACGCATGCGTAGAGCGCTCGGGAGCGCTCGCTGCTGCCATCGCATGTCCGATAATAGGTACTGCAAAGCCTGGGGGGGGGGGGGGGTCGCGCTTGCGCAGAGCGCTCGGGAGCGCTCGCTGCTGCCATCGCGTGTCCGAAAATCGGTACTGCAACGGCTATGAGCCACCACGCATGCGTAGAGCGCTCCGGAGCGCTCGCTGCTGCCATCGCATGTCCGATAATCGGTACTGCAAAGCCTGGGGGGGTCGCGCTTGCGCAGAGCGCTCGAGAGCGCTCGCTGCTGCCATCGCGTGTCGGAAAGTCGGTACTGCAACGCTTGCGAGGGGGCGCGCATGCGGAGAGCGCTCGGGAGCGCTCGCTCCTGCGATCGCGTGTCCCAAAATCGGTACTGCAACGGCTATGAGCCACCACGCATGCGCAGAGTGCTCGAGAGCGCTCGCTGCTGCCATTGCGTGTCCGAAATTCGGTACTGCAACGGTCAGAGGAGGGGCGCATGCGCAGAGCGCTCGAGCGCGCTCGCTGCTGGCATCGCGTGTCCGAAAATCGGTACTGCAAAGCCTTGGGGGGGCGCGCATGCATAGAGCGCTCGGGAGGGCTCACTGCTGCCATCGCGTGTCCGAAAATCGGTACTGCAACGGCTATGAACCACCACGCATGCGCAGAGCGCTCGGGAGCGCTCGCTGCTGCCATCGCGTGTCCGAAAATTGGTACTGCAACGGTCAGAGGAGGGGCGCATGCGCAGAGCGCTCGGGATCGCTCTCTGCTGCCATCGTTTGTCCGAAAATCGGTACTGCAACGCCTGGGGGCGACGCGCATGCGTAGAGCGCTCGAGAGCGCTCGCTGCTGCCATCGCGTGTCGGAAAGTCGGTACTGCAACGCCTGGGGGGGGCGCGCATGCGCAGAGAGCTCGGGAGCGCTCGCTGCTGCTATCGCGTGTCCGAAATCCGGTACTGCAACAGCTATGAGCCACCAGGCATGCGCAGAGCGCTCGGGAGCGTTCATAACCGTTGCAGTACCGATTATCGGACACGGGATGGCAGCAGCGAGCGGTCCCGAGCGCTCTGAGCATGCGCGCCCCCCCCAAGCTTTGCAGTACCGATTTTCGGACACGCGATGGCAGCAGCGAGCGCTCCGGAGCGCTAACCTAACCCTAAACCCTAACCCTACACGTGTCTTCCCCCCCCCCCCCAACATGGGGACACCTGAAGATCTGTGGGGAAGTGTGGGGACACGTGGCATTGCGTGGGGATACGTAGGGACGCTTGAAGATGTGTCGGGATGCATGGGGACACGTAAAGATGCATGGGGACATGTGGGGTCACGTTGGGATGCGTGGGGACATGTGAGGACGTGTTGGGATGTGTGAGGATATTTGGGGGCATCTAGGGACATGTGGGGATGCAGAGGGACATGTGGGGACGTGTGGGGATGTGTGGGGATGTTTTGGGAATACGTGGGGGTGTGTGGGGATGTATGGGGATCCGTGAGGATGTGTGGGGACAGGTGGGGATGTGTCGGGACGCGTGGAGACACGTAGTAATGCGTGGGGACACGTAGGGAAGTGTGGGGATGCGTGGGGACTTGTGGGGACATATGGGGACTTGTGGGGATGTGTGGGACTCGTGGGGATATGTGGATTCATGTGGGGACACGTGGGGACACACGGGCATGCGTCGGGACATGTGGGCATGCGTGGGGACCTGGGGGGAGGTGTGGGGACACCTGAGTATGTGTGAGGATGTGTGGGGACATGTGGGGATGTTTCGGCACATGTGGGGATGTTTTGGAACATGTGGGGATATGTAGGGATGCATGGGGATGTGTGGGGATGTGTGAAGACATGTGGGGGTGTGTGGGGACAGGGGATGCTGAATACATCAGGTTTAATTTGTTCTACCTTCATAGAGCAGCTGGTGCTTGTTCTACCTGGCACCTTGAGACCTCTACCTTGTAGAATACGGTAAATCACTTATTTTACTGATTGCTAGTTAATTTGTCTTATAACATTGACAATAGGACACAGCTTATTGCAGCCTCTGGCCCTAGTGGTTATTGTTTGTGCTGTGCAAAACCATGTGAAAGTACAGTGCAGCATGGCAGAATCACCTTGAGAACAAACTTGGAAAGGCCTCTGAGTTTCATGCTGCTGGTAGCTGCACTTCAGAACTGGCAACAGCAGCATCAGCTTGGCTATGTTCTTGTGAAAGAAAGCAGGTTCTCTGGCTGAGCTGGAGTCCAGGCTGTTGGGATCTGGTCCTTGCCACCGTCCTGTAGTAGAAGTGTGATGGATGAGGATGTTGATGAGAGATGCCCTCTTCTCCAGTGGGCTAATGAGTCCTGCAGGTCTGCAAGCACTGGCGTCTCTCTCTGATGCTATGCTGGGCAGCACTGAACAGTTAATCTCTCTTCAAACTAAGACCTCAGAGCTTGTTCTTGCTACTCAGTGCAACGGGAAGGTAGTGGACCTTAAGAGACAGATGGGAAGGCAGAACATAGTATACTGAAATCTCTGGTGTTAGTACCGTGCAAAGTATCTCGGAAGGGGAAGAAGAGAGGGCACATATTCCTAAGAGGAAGATGTAGCTGCAATACATATAAAGAGGAAATGGAGAAATGGTCCTTCACGGGGCCTCAGTCAGCATTTCTGAAATTATAAGATCCAGTTCTTGGTTCTTCTGATCATTGCACTGAAGTCTCCATTGGCTAAAATGTCCTGTTTTGGGTGGTTTTGCTGGATTCTGATACAGACCTTTATAGGTGAGTCTTTAGCTGCTTTTCTGTGTGCTTGTTCAGAAAACAAAAATTTTGTAGCATACTAAGAACAGTGGTGCTTGAGTTGTCTGCATTGCTCAGTGAAAAAGGCTGTAGTTGTATACTGAACTTCAGAAGTTTTAAACTTAATACTGTTTGATTTCTTTTTTAGTTATTAAAAACATTCCTCTGTGTATAGGTTTGATTGGTTCCCCTAGTTTCCCCAAATTATCTAATTTACCATTGTTAAATGCGTACTACTGCCTTTACTGCTTATTCTGTCTCTCCACAATAATACAGCGCTGACACAGCCCAAATCAGGGAACTGAAAGATTGAAAATGTAATGAATATGTGTTCAAAATGTGCTTCAAAATTCCCTTCTTTTTACTCTGCCAGTGTTTACTCTTTGCCCTTTTAAAACGTGTTTCCTAAAAGAGATACAAATCAAAGAAGAGGAGTTTGGTAGATTAGGACCTGGTCACCACTCACAAGCCTGTTGACATCAGCTATATTTCTGTGTTTGCATTTAGGCATCAGTAGTGGATTTTCAAAATTGCACATGCAGCTCAAGAAGACAATTTCACTCACTTTCAGTGGGGCCTGATGAACTCCTGATGGGAACTGTGCTCTTAAATTAGGCATTTCAAGAAATTTCATCTTAGGTGACTAGTTATTACATTTAATCAGGCAACCTCTAACACAATGAAATATCAGGTGTAATATTTATAGCAACTGCAGTGTTCTTAAACCAGTCTGAAAAGCAATGGAAAGGTTTGATTACTTACATAAAAAGTGTCCCACAGATCTGAGAGGCAATTTCATGCAACCCCAACCTATGCAGTGTCTGCTGCATAAGCAGAGCTTCACGGACACTTAGCTGTGGGCCAGGAAATTCTATGATATTTTTGGTCCGTTGTTGGACTCAGTGGAGAGGGCAGGAGGTCTCTTTCCTCGCTGTATTTTCATCCTCAAATAAATCATAGGTAACTGTCTTTAATCTTATTTCAAAAACATGATTACATGTGGGGCTCCTGGAGAGTGAGACCAACTTTTTATTACCTTCCTCTTTTTAATCCAGCTCGGTGCTGGATCACAGCACTTAGTCACAACCAAAGACTACACGTGAAAATATAAAGGTCCCAGGAATCTCTTTCTTAATTTCAAAGCCATTTGAATTCAATCTTACTTAATATGTCTTTTGGAAAATGCCTCTGTAGGTGAGGGTGCAGCTGAGAAGGAAGTTATTTAGACCTTGTAGAGATTCGTACTGTTGAAGCAAGGCTGTCGTAGTATCTAAGCCTTTGCTAGTAACCTGCAGTGAAGGCAGATGTCAGGAACATTAGATCTGCATAAATTAAGAGGAAATGAAATTGCAAAAACTATAATTTCCTCCTCGATACTGCTAGGAAACTACATTGGAGACACTGGTTCCTTCTTTCTTCTTATTTTTATTATTCTTTGCAAAACAGGCAGCGATCATTTAAAGCCTTAATGCTTCATTTTTTGGCATGTTCTAACTTCCACACTTTTAGCCTTTATGGAACACTTTAGATTTATGCAAACCCGAACTAGTTGGCTTATCTAGTCAACCGGCTAAGCAATAACGAAGCTAAAATGTCATCTCAATAACAAGTCATGAGGCAGAATGCCCCAGAAAAAAATCTCATCTGGGGAATAGTCTACTAAGGACAAAACAAAATAGGCATAGACAATATTGAAATCATCTCCGTTTGCTGTCGGAGAATCATGTCAAAAAGAAGAGGAATTCAAACTGCTGGCAAAATAGACCTGTAGAGCAAACCAAGACTAATGCTGGTGATAATAGCAGGAGCTTTGGTAACTCCTTTTTGGGGTAAACAAACGAACTATGAGACATCAGAGTGGTGGGATTATTTTCTTACTACAATAGGGACCAGATCTGGGCGTCCCTCAGTTCCTGCTTTGCCATATACTAATGGGAAGAAGGAGGGCATAGACACAGATGAGTGAAGGCCGGAAGAGATTTGTCTCTGTATTTGCATGTTTCTTTATAGAACAGTGCCATTCAGGAGGAAGAAATCCCTTTTAGGCCTAATCTGGGAATTGCATGGACAGTTAAAAGGGAATGACAGGTAGCAAAGATTCAAACCAGATGCTGAGATTGGTACTGCCTGTAACTACAAAGTAAAGATGACCATGAAGAGTAAGAGCACGAAGATAATCTGTATCTGCTCTTTTTTTTTACATTAGTATAACACTAGTTACTAAAGCTTATGTGGATTCTATGCTCTGCAAGGGATGGTCCAACCTGTAACTTAGACAATTGGCCAGGCTTGCTCAGGAATATAAGGAGCAGCACACTTTCCCAGCACAGGTTCACATAGATGGATCATATAAGCTGGCACTTATCTAGAGATCTTTTAATGGGGGATTTTAATGGGTTTTTGGTTACACATGCCTCCTACAAGACAAGCAGATGTGATCTAAGGTCAGTCCTTTTTCCCTCATGTTATGTTGTATAAGTGTACCACACATCTGCTAGCTGCCAAAATTCCTCTTTTCATTCTTTGTTCTTCCCTGACAGTGCACACCGTATCCAACACTGTTATTACAGGAGAAGTAGGGCAATCTGTTACATTACCTTGCTCCTACCGGATAGCAAGATGGAGAGACATCTCAGATATGTGCTGGGGCAAAGGCATGTGCCCAAATTCAAAATGTAGAAACAAGATTTTGCACACCACTGGAAATAGAGTGACATACCGAATATCTCAGAGATACAATCTTCATGGCTATATTTCCTACGGAGACGTGTCTCTCACAATAAAGGAAGTGAAGGAAGAAGATGCAGGTGTATACTGCTGCCGCATAGAAATCCCTGGCTGGTTCAATGACATCAAAATGAACATAAACCTGAAGGTGGTTCGAGGTGAGATTTTCAGCTTTTCTGTACAGTCAATGCTTAGAAACCATGCTTAAAAACTTATGTCATTGGACATAAGTTTAAAATCTGGACATAGCTTTTGCCATAATACCTTTTTTATTGAAAAATATAGATTTAAGGGAAGGTCAAAACTAGTTGCAAACTTGAGTCAAATTCAATCTTGATGAGAAAATAATAACTTTCATTTTTTTTTCTCTTTTCCAAAGAAAGACTTAATTGCTTATTTTGAGCATGAAAGTATGTTGGAGATTTTTAAAAAGTGGAAATGGAAAAAATGAAATGGAAAAAATGGATTTTGCCTTAAAAAAGCCTTTGGAATAAAACTCAATATTTTGTTTCTGATTCAGTCCAGCAGGTTTTGCTGGAATAAAATTATTCGAATTACTTGAATAAAAATGGCCTTAAAAATCCCTGATGCCTGATAGGTTTGGCTAGCTGAAGTCCGGGGGGGCTGTTACTTGCTGACTGTGCTGTGATTTACTGTCTCTTCTTCCTTTGGTTGCTTTCCTCAGGAACAACTCCGCCAGCAACAACCAGGTTTGAGACCACAAAGCTGACCATAACTCCTTCAGGTATGAAAAGCAACCAGGAATAGTTGCTCCCATCATCTAGGATACAGCATGCTCCCACAAAATTTAATTTTGACTTGTGGAAAGTGTGCATCAGACCAAGATGGACACTTGCGTATTTAGACCTATTTCTGCTAAACTGCCATTCCTTTTGTTTTTATCAGATGTGGAGAAAACGGAGGAAAGAAGAATGTCATAAAACTTAGGGCAAAGTGTAATTTTCACATCTTCCCTGTGGATTTCAAAATCTACATTTTTTTGTTTATCTAGATTTTCTTAGTTGCAGTGCTAAAGAGTCCAAATCTCTTTCCTACTCCAGTATAAATTTACACTGGTACAGTTGTGTGCGTACAAGCTACCTGTGCCCTACCTTTGACTTTAATAAAATTCAAACTTCTGAAGTTAAATGGCTGTTGGAAAATGAGGTCTTCATTTTCTCTTCTTAATTTTCAGATCAGTCTTTGGCAAGCAATGGCTGGCAGTCAGGGATGTTATCATGACACTATCTTGTTTGAAAAAAAATAGAGAGATTGACTGATTACTCTTCTACTGGGACTTGGGACAGTGGACAGCAGGCCAATATGAAAATGAAACTGTCCTAATCAGCAGGAAAATGTGATGCATAAAATATTCTACATCTACCAAATGCAAGATTATAGTCCCTGTGAAGAATAGCTCTATTTTCATTCATTTATCATCTGTTTTTCCTCAAGTTTAGTTGTGAATGTTCTGACCTAGCTGATTCCTCGGTTATTACTTTTCATGCCACAGATAAAACCATGGCAAAGCCTCCCACTTCTCCCCAGAATTTTAGAAATTTTAGAAAATTTCTAAAATTTTAGAAAAACAATTTCTGTTCCCCAAGCAGCCTCTGATCTTCAAGCAACAGCTACGGCAGAGACTGATGTCCTCCTGACAACTGTCAGTCCCTCAGCAACAACTATCATGGAAGTTACTGTCACTCCGATAATTGACCCACCAGCAACCACCGAGTCTCCAGTAGTAATTATGTTGGAGACCTTTGCTCCTCCAACATTAACTATGACAGAAAATGACATTTTTTCTGAAAATGTGGTGACAACTAGTGCTCCCATAGATTGTTCAAATGATTTTCAAGCAGCTGACATGATGACTGAAGGCGATTATGTGCTCAGCTCAACAGGATTTGTCAATGTTCCTGAAGGTATAAAAAGTTGCCTCAACCAAGCCTTTCTTCATGTAGCATAGATGATCTGTGTTAGTCATGCCAAACCTATGCACTACAGAGGTTTTCCATATAGATATTATTGTAACTGAGACGGTTTCTTCTGTATAACTATATTTTTTTCTCAGTGAATTTAAGGAAATATAGATCAAATGTTGCATATCATGTCAAAATGGGGGAAATGGCCAAGATGCTGGTGGGTAGGGCTTCCATTCAGAGGGGTTTCTGCAGGATGGAGAAAGGGGCTGACAGAAAACTCATGAAATACAACAGAAATACATGTCAAGGTCTGCACCTGGGATAGATGTTCCAGAACAGGTCAAGGTGACCTGATAGAAAGCAACTTTGCAGAAAGGGATCTGGGAATTTTGGTGGAGAATTTGAGTATGGAAATTAAGGTCAGCTGCATTCTGAGCCACACTAGCAAGACTGTAAAGAGAGGGTTAAGGGAAAATATCATCTCCCTCTATTCAAACTCATGGGGGCCACATCTGGACTCACATCTATAGTAGCATGTTGTATTGGACCCTTCATACAAGAAAAACAGTGACAAATTGGAGAGTGTCCAGAGGGCTGCTAAGATGATCACGTGGGTAGATGCGTCATCTTGGAGAAGAGGATGCAAAGCAGGGTTTTAGTTTAATTGCTGTCCTCAACTTCCTGATGAGGGTTATAAAGACATAGACATAGTCTTCCTGTAGTACAGTAAAAGGATGAGAGGCAACACTCCAAGCTGCAGCAAGGGAAATTCTGACTAGATATAAGGAAAAAAGCTTCACAGTGAGTATGGCTAAGAATTGAGACAGGAGCCAAGAGCTGTTGTGAAATATCTATTCTTGGAGATACTCAAATGAACAAGACTGTGAGCAACCTGATTTAACTTCAAAGTTGTTGCTTTATCTACATTAGTGACTTTTCTACAGATTGATGTTAGTACACACAGCTGGATTTTGTACCTTTTGAGGATCTTATATCATTGAAGCTCTTTCTGACCTGAATGTTTCAGGATAACTTTTCAATGACATTTCTGTTCTTCCAGCCATAGCCATGTGCCACAATCAAATGAGGCAACAATAAATTGCTTTTAACAGCTAAACTGTTTGAATGTTTAAGTGCTGAACATGCTAATAAAGTGCATCAGATAAGTGAGTAGGATGACCTGCAAACATTCCCCCTTAGATGCAAATTTTCCTCTCCTGCTTAGCTGATAATGTAAAATTGTGCTAGCTTTTTTGAACACTGTATGAAGACCCCCCTAAGCAGTGATCTTTATGAGCATTGTTTTTTACTTCATTTCAGTAACTACTGAATTCCTGGGTAAACTTCCAAGTTCAGAGGGAACTGAAAATGCAGACACTTCTTTCATTACAGAAGAGGAGCTAACTGCATTCTCAACTGCAGGTGAGTATGATGCCACAAACTCAGAACTTTCAAAAAGTTGTGTGAAATCAAGATGAAGCAATAGATGAGCTACACCTATTTTCAAGTACCCCAAAGGAAGTAGGTTTTCAGTTACTCAGTACTGTCAGGTATTTCAGTATGAGTGACATTAAGACTTCTTTGCCTCAGTCTAAATGTCAATTCTCAGATATGTGATTTGTTATCACTGTGAATTTATCATGATTTCCAGTTAATACTCTGCCTGACTGCAGTGGGCTTTGAATCTTGCTCAGCATATTCAGCTAGGTGGTCTGCAGGCTTAACTGTTCGGTGTCGAATAGGTCTCCTTGGTCATGACAGAAAGCAGAAGGCAATTACCACAACTATCAGTCATTCCTTCAAGATAAAAGCAATTGGGGTGCAAAATATTACCATACTTGATAAATAAACTTAATGTAAGTTTGCCTGCTCTATATGTCTCTTTCAATCCTGCTGAGTTTCCATAGGAACTTATGATGCAATATTAGCTTGAATATGGGTTCTTAGTCAAATCAAATACCACTAAATCCTTCGCCTCCAGCACATGATGGTACATGGGAGGTGGTCTCAGGGATCCTCACCTGTGTTTTAAGAAACTTTATACACGTAATGAAAGAAACTGCCAGAAATGTTGTTCTGCTTTCACTGAAGAGATGAAGACAGGTGCTCAGAAGGTGTTTTCTCTTAGTGAAGTGTAAATGACAAATGGCCTGTGTTATTTAGGTCTGATAGGTGACCTACCAGATGCCTGCAAATTAGGATTTAAAGAAAGGAAAGCTAAAATTCAAGGATGACACATCAGTATTTGGCTGCTTTCAGTTTCAGCTAGTGCCAGTCTCCTGTTCTCCTAAGACAAAATGTTAAAGCATTCTGTATGAGATTTTGCAGAGCTTTGATAGCTCTGGAGACTTGCAGGAGAAACAAGGTTTATGAAACTTTTGTTTAATGTCCCTGGGCAGGGTTCATGAAAGAGACTTTCGTAAATTATCTTGTGAGCATTTCTCTCTGCTCAGTCTCATTTCTCTTTTTTTCCTGAGCTGTGAACGTCAGTTTACACATTAGTGTAGTTGTCCCCCATTTCATACCACAAGGTGATTCTTTGCACAGGCAACAAACAGACTCCTCTCCTGTTTGCACGTGAAGCCCTGTCTGGCACCTCATGCTCACTCAAGATTTGCTCTGAGCTGCTTTGGTGGTCTGTTCCCCTTCCCTCATGCCTAGTTTTTGAAATGTCTCACTTGTGGAATGAGAAAGGGGCATTTGTTCCTTTTTAAAGTCTTTGAACACATCCCAATTTATCATTTTGGAAAATTTTGCATTTCAGTGACTGCCCCCCCTCCGCTTACCAGCCCACGTTACAGGAATCTGAATGGACTTGACCCTGCGTACAACCCCCTGGCAGAAGACTCTGTGACAGGTAAGGAGAGCACAGCACTGAGGCTAGGGCTAGCCATGCCAGTTGCGATTAGGGGCTCTTGACTATTGGAGAAGCACAGAAACCATCCAGCCAAGACAGAGAATGACTCTATTCAGTCATTGCCAAAAAGGGAGTTTGAGAAAGGGTCTTAGTACTAGAATTCTTGGGGCAACTTAAATTGTCACTAGGGCTAAAAAGAGTAACCCCAGACCGAATAGCAGCAAAAAACATACCATGCTTATATGAGTCATTGCTTGCTCCTACCCATGCAAAAACTTGTGATGTGTTATTTCCAAGGGCAAACTCCCATAATATGAGAAAACGCTGCAGAGCAATCTGAACACTAAATGCTATCTTGATCACTGGATTTTTTTGGAATGGACAGTTACTTGTGAGCAGTTCCTGAGAGGACAGCAATTTCTTCAACACTTCTAACAGGATTACTAGTGAGCATCTGATCATACCATCACTGTGCAACACTTTTGGGGGAGTCTCATGCATTTAACATTTCCTTTAGCTGTGGTCTCTGGCACATTACGCCTATTACACCTGCCCAGGCGAATATGACTCATCTAGTCCTCGAGTAAACGTTGCTAGCATGGGGGCTCTACAGTTGTTCTCTTATTGAACCTGTGAAACCACTATTCCTCAGAATCTTTCTACATATTACAGCATGCACAGTGCAGACCTAAAACAAGATATAAGCTGAAGTTTCAATTTGAATGAGGTTTCAATTCAAGATGATTGACTCCTGAGTTTTTAAGATGCTGCAAAGCACTGGGCATTCCTTGTGATGGTCTATGTTCCAAATGCTTCAGTATTTCATCACCTTCTAGTACAAGGTCACAATGAACCAAGGGCAAGACAGTATCATCCTGTTGTGACTTTAATTTCACTAGCAAAAGTAAGATAGGAGGATCGTAGGATAATAATAGATAAGTTAGCTGCAGGAGTTCTTGAGCATTTATTTAATTCATCCCCATATTCCAAGTTTGTTAAACTAGAATATCTTAAAACAGACATGAATCATTTTCATAGAGCTATCTTAGATCTGTAAAAAAAATTATCTGAACCTGTAAATATATCCTGAGATTCTTGGTAGTAATGTGTTATCACACATAACTCTGACCACAGTTAAAGTGAGGAGGTTCCTTCACTAATCCTTGCATCTCTTTTGCTATGTTCTCTACCACATCTTTTTGCTTACAGAAATGAAAACTCTCACAGGAGACAAATTTATTCTGTCATTCTTCATGGGCTGTCACTGGGAAGCTTCCTCTTTACTCAATTAATTCAGCTGACAGTAATAGTAATAATTATTTTTGTTTCTTTTGTTTTCAGATATTTCAGGACCTTCAAAGAAGGCTATGAAAAATGACAATTATCGGGTAAAACTTCCTCTAAGTTTGAGAGATGTTCGGTTAACTAGACGTCAGGAGGGCAGCAGAATTTGGTAGTAATTTTTAATTCATTCAAGCTAGACAGATGGTGTTTGCAAAGTAGTAGCTTGAATTTCTATTTTATAACACTGGAAGAGTTTCTTTCAGAATGGTTTATTTATTTTTATTTAAAAACTCCTTAAGAATCTCATTTTAGATTGGACAAATGCAAGTTCAAATGATTTGGAGCAAGAAGTACTAAATATTTAACCTATAATTCATTTTGCTTATCTTCTTCTGATATGTCTTCTCCATAGTTTCTACACACAAGCTCTGTAAAGTGTTGGAAATGCCGGCTGAAAACAGATATTTCAGAGCTCTTAACTGCTGGGACAACACAGGCCTGCATGAGTAGCTCTGAAGTAAAGCATGTTTTTAAAGTGTTTTCCATTTTTTCTTCTCCTTTGCAGTTTCCAACCCATGTCGTTCTCATCACCTGTTCTGCAGTGGCTTTCATTCTTCTCATACTGATGCTCTCAGTACTGCTATGTAAGTATCCCTGAGCACATAATTTTTTAATGCTTCTAACGCAAACTTAATACAGATGTCCTTCTGTATCCCTGGTTAATCTTCTCTGTCTGCCTGGTTAATCTCGGTCTTCAGGAATTCAGGAGAGAGAACACACTAAAGAGCAGTGCACTTCTTGACTCAGTTCTATGTATCACGCCATCCTAAAAGCTCACCTGTCCTTGCTGTCGGTGATATCATGGTCTGCCCAGGGACCAATCCTGTCATACGATGGCACTTTTATATAGCTGGGCTCGAGTATGCAGGCTCTGCCTCTCCCCATCCTGATGCTTCAGTGATGACATAAGGCAGAAGCAAACTCCTTGCTATGTGGTGCTGCTTGCCAGGCCAGCACCGTGGTGTGGAGAAATGCCAGGCTGCCCTGTGCTACAGGCCCTGCGATAACGTTCTACTCATTTTGTGGGGCACTGTCCTTCCTCCAGGACTGTGTTACCATGGGAGGACCAGGGAGCCCTCATAGCTGGTGGCAATACAGCTTGTGTGCTCCACTTGTCACAAGTTGGACCCATTTTTTTGGCATATGCTTTATGGTTACATAGCTTCCTGGAATTGCTCCTTATGGTCATCAGTGTAACTTAAGACAGAATGAGATCCTTTGCTTCCTGCTTAGCCTGTAGAAATTTTGCAATTCACTATGGCACTGCCAGGAGAGATGGACCCTGCTTCTCCTCATTCTGAACTATGTTGTTTTCTGAATCCATTTGACCGATCCATTATGATTTTTTTTTTTTTGCCATTGTGAAATTAACTTTATTTTGCTTCTAGGTAAATACTCAAAGAGGTGTATAACAAAAAGGTAACACATTTTGTTATATTCTACTAACCATTCCAATTATTTCCAGCTAATTTATCTTAGAGCCAAGAAGGCATTTGCCACTGATCACAGTAGATGTAGATTTCGTTTCTACATTTGGGCTCTGATTACCCAAGTTGAGAGTTTTAGAAAATTAAACAGTGGTTCCTGTGAAATGCTCACACAGAGTGACAAATAGATACCCTAAGCACTGGAGAGCTTGACCTGGTGCTTACTGTAATGTAGTGACCCCAGTTTAGGGGAATATTTGATCTATTTTATGCTTCGATCAAATACCAGGGCATGACTCTTCTGTCATCTGCAATGACATGGTATAAACCAAGATGATCAATGATTATCATGATCAAATGTTTCCTTTCTTCTCATGATTGCTTAGGGTGGCATTGCTTAGGGATTCCACTGGGAAAAGGCAATTCATGCAGGCAAAGAGAATTGGCTCCATGAAAGTCTCACTGCAGCAGTGCAGCAAACCAAACCCTTCCACCACAAATTTTACAGCCTTTTCATATGCTTTAGAATAATGTAAACAAGATAAATATTTTGCTGGTGTAAATAAGCGGGTATTGCACCATGGAAGTCACGAAGTCAGTAGTTTCTGGTCTTGGTTTTCATGGGGATTTGCAAATATTACAATTAAGAAAGGAAGCTCTGCAGCAGCAATACTCTTGTTTGCCCCATACATAGTGATCTGTGTTTCTTACTACAGCCCTGGACGAACAGAAGAGCTTGAAAAAGTTTTTAGTGGTGCTGAAGGAGAAAATGACATCCTTGCCCTGTGAACAGCCCCCATCTGTAGATGCCATCTGAAGAAAGTACAGCTACATTGCAAATAAAAAGGGGCTGCTTCATGCTACATTGAGAAAGAAGGTTCATTTGTTATGTGCTTCCAAAATATCAGTGGGTATAAACCAAAGCCAAAGCTTGAACTGTGAAAATTTGAAATCCTGATGTGAAATTTGCCACACGTGCTGTATTCATTATTCACAGCTGCTTTTGGAATCTGTTTTCTTACTAATGCTGTGTTACAGAATTAAATTTGCTTTTCCTCATTTTTTACTAATGTGATTGACTGACTACAGCCTATGCTGTGAGGAACCAAAGGCAGGAGATATAACAAGGAATGCTGCCCAATTTTGAAGTGGAAAAGAAAAGAAAAAGAAAAGTCAGCAAATGCAAAGTTTCTTATTTATTTTTATTTTTGCTTCCTCTAGTGAGGCAGAAGGGCTGGGGGGATGACACTACTGCTATAGAGGGTAGAGTTTATCCCTAGTCTACCCTGCCAAAACAAGATGCCTGCCTGCACCTACCCCATCCCAGGGGCAGCAGGAGGACCCGCCGTCCTTTTTCCCAAGACTTTGGCACTGCAGAGCTGGCAAGCAGACTGGGGCTGTGTTCATCCTCAGTCCTGCATTTGTGTTTAGGGCTCATGCTGAGGATAGAGATTGGGCAGTCTGGACCACATGGGCAAGCATGTGCTTAGCACACATGCAGAGGGACCAGCCTGGTTTGGACCACAAGGCTCAACTTGACTCAGGTTGCTTGAGCAGGAGCTGGGGCTGTGGGCATCACAGCACTGTCATCCTCAAGAGAGAGGTTATGAAATCTTCCCTGTCCTTCCTGAGCCCTGTAAGTGCTGCCTGTAGTGATAACAGCATGCATAGCTCATGAGCTTTCTTCTCAGCTCAGAAATTGGAGCCTTTGGGTGGCTGAAAGGCAGCTGGACAGGCAGCATTTAATTACACCAATCATACCCTTCTTGAGGGCGCTTTTGCCAATGCTTCAGCTGGATCAAGGTTTAAGTTTTGAGAATCAGACTGTGTGGGTAAACAGCCTATGGGGAGCCACCCCATCAGGACTGACCATGGAGGCTCAGGGAGGAAGGAATAGCTATGGGATACATTGCAGAGCTCTAACACCTGCAGTTGCCGCTCTGCTGCAGCGATGAGGTAAAGGCTTGTATGGGAGAAGGTTCTTGTGGAAAATCCTGGTACGTTGACTGCAGGCAGTGAGCTCTGGGAGCAAAAGCGTATTGTGCACACAGCATGTGAGCAGAAGAAAGCATGGTATGGAAGACCTGGACTTCCCCTCAGTCACACTCTGGGCTGTGGCAAGACATTTTGGCGCCGCGGTGTCTTCCCCTGGTCCATGCTGTGGTTTGCCCAGGGGGAGGCTGGAGAAGTTCCTCCTTGGGATCCCTCTGACCCTCACTTGGCTCCCAGGGTCTTGCTGCTCGTCTGGTGCCGTGGCGCCAGCGTGGAGCAGAGCCACAGGGAGGATGTGGCCTGCAGGCATGTGAGCTGGGGACATTTGCAGAGACAGGCCCTGACCTGGCTCCCAGTGCTGCTTTCAGGAACAAATCCCACACAGATCTGCAAGGAATAACAGGGAGAAAAACAAATTAGACAGGTACTTCCCTCAAAAACATAAAGAAAAAGCTGTTTTGTTTTGTTAAGGGGAAGGAGAAAGAAAAAAACAAACAACTGCTAATTAATCCAACCAGATCTTCATTACAGCTTCCAATTAGCAGGGCTGGGCCAATTATTTTGCTGGTATTAATTAGCTCTGCACGAATGAGCTACTCAGAGCAGAGCTGCCCATCACTGGGGCAAGTTTCAGTACTTTCCCTGTGGTCCTGGCTGGATTTGCAGGCCTTGCTTGGGGAGCTACAGGAGAGCAGGAGCAGCAGAGTGAGTTTAATCTGATCAGCCACGTGGAACAACAACCCAGAAATGCTGTAGGGAAGCTGTAAGTAGAACTTATGTTGCTGAATGCTTTTATTTATTTCTTTATCCATCCCCATTACTGAGAATGAGATTTGTGTTTAGAGTGGCAATTGCAAACAAGGGAGGGATATCTTTAAATGAAAATATGTTGAAGTAACTCCTGAGGAACTGACCTTGGCTGTTAGAATGGCCAGTGGAAGGTTAAAGTAAACCTTTTAAAATGTAGCTGCAGGGAAAAGTGCTATTTTCTAGAAGCAGCAGAGGTCCTGAAATGTAGTTTCTGGATGTAGAAAGGAAAAATTGAATTAAAGAAGCCTTCTTTTAGAAAGGGTTGGAGGGGAAGGAAAGACTGAAAGAGAATACATTACAGGCACCTGGAAATCTTAGTCTGTGTTTAAAAGATCTTGGAAGGCAAAGAAGTGTGTTCTAGTAAACAAAGTATTGCAGCCACTTCTAGCAAGTAGAGCAGCATGTAGAGCATGAACTGCAAAGTCCTCCCCCAACCAGGGTGTCAGACTGAAGGTCTCCTCTGCAAAATGGACCTGTACCTGCCAGCTGTGCTCAGGTGGGTGTGGTGGTACTGGTTGGTCCATGTTTCCAGCTGGGCAATGGGAACTGCAGTCTTCACTCTTGGTGAGCACTTGTGGATATGGCTGTCACAGCAGCTCCGTGTCCCTGCCAGGGGCTTTCCAGCTCTGCTTTATCCCAGGCTCTGCTTGTTCACCCCCTCTGCATTTGCATAATTCTCCTCAGGCTCTGATTTTACCGTGAGCTGCTTGGAAAAATGCCTTGCTGCTGTGGAGCAGATTGCTCAGGATGGGGTTTGGCTGGGGGCTTTCTAAAGCCAGGTCCCCATAAAGCAATGCCCCTGTGATAGCAGAGCTGCCAAGGCTCCTGATGGAGATCTCCCATGCCAAGTGCTGGACTTGGCTGGGAGCCCCCAGCGAAAGCATCTGGCCTCCTGCATGTTTGGGGTTGTTCCTGTTTGTGCCTCCTGGCTTCCCCTTTTGCTCCTGCTGTTCCTGCTTGCATATAGGGCCTTCCTTTGAGCCTGTGGCTAGAGCTGTAGAGAGCAATTCTCTGTTTTCCTGTCCTTGCTGCTGCTGCCTGCTGAACTTGGGACAGTGGATGTCCCTTCTCATGTCTCCCCTTGTGCACATACCTTCGTCCTGGGCTTGGCAGCTTCCAGAGACCTGCCAACAAGGAAAGCCATTTGCTTTGAAATTTCCATGCATTTCCCCCAATTCAAATCCACCAAGATCACAGCTCTTGCCACCTCTCCTGCTGCAAAACATGAAGACCTGAAATCATCAGAGTTTAACTCTCCCCAATACTCCAAGCTTCTAAAGCTATTGGAGTGTTTATTGGTTGGTACCTGTAAGTATTGGTTTGCACTTATAGCTAAATGTAAGTGGCTTTTAATTTATTCAAAATATGCATTAGGCCTAAATAGTGTTACGTCTGGGGAGTCTGACTCCATGGAAGAAAGTGATTAATTAATGAAGGACTTAGCTTTTCATCACAGCAATAGTTTCTGGTAGAACCTAGCCCTTTGTGGATTGACAACTGTCTGTATCAGAATGACAGATTAAACTGATTGAAGGAGGTCTGATGTGAAGAGATAATAATCAAACACCTGATTAGTGTGGAGATGTTAGAGAAAAGTAATTAAAAATGGGGGTCTGAGCATTTTGGGACATAGGATTGCCAATGAGAAAACAGGGGAATGATACTGGGAAAAGAAATAGGCAGAGGCTGAGATAGGGATATAAATCCTTTAAAGAGAAACAAGAGGAATGAATTAAAACACTATTTTGAGATCAATGAGACCTCTCAATAGATGTTATTGGAGCCAACTGCTTTGATGGTCCCTTTTGCTCTCAGCAGCACATTTCATTGCTTCTCTGGATTTGTTTCTTAGCCTTAATGTGCTTTTCTAGGCATTTTTTAAGGTTAATATAAATAAATGGCTGAGTTTCATAGGTGAAATCTAATCGGAGTTTAAGAAATAGCAAGCTGAAGAGAAGAATGTTGCTGAGTACATAGGAAATTAGAAATAAGAATAAATAGCATCATAGGACTTGGGGAAGGAACACAGATAATCACACAGTGTGAGATGAATGCATGAAAAAGTAGAAAAAAAAATCCCAGTAGAAAGGAAATGGGAAGTATTGCCACAGATAGGACAGCAGGTGGCAAAATTGAGCTGCAGAGATGAAGCAGAGAAACCGCTGGAGTTAGAAGAGACTCTAAAATATAAAACAGATTCACTGCTACCGAGTACAATAGATGCAGAAAGTTTCCCATGCAGGCAGAGATCCTGGGCTGAGAACTGGAAGCATGTCCCGGGGCATTTTTGACAGGCTTGGCCTGGTGTTTGGCTGAGGCATCCTGCTTCTCTTTGCTTCTCTTTTGTTGCACTTGTGGTTAAATAACTTCCTGCAGGTCTCAGTAACACTTGCTCCTCTGTGCTCCAGAGGACATTGTGCCCATGAACTCTGTGGCTTGCTCTTCCTTCCTGTTTCTAATCCCAGCCAGGAGTAGTGTGGCTTTGGGTGCCCTTGCTAATGTAAGTGCATGGGCCAGCACTGTAACCTAGCAAAGGAAATGTAACCACTAACCAACCCATCTCTTGTCCCCACACCCACTTCCACCTGCTCTCTCTCTCTCTTGACCTAGAGTGTGTGTGTGTGTGTGTGTGTGTGTGTGTGTGTGTATATATATATATATATATATATAAAAGGGGGGGTGGTGACTCTTGCAAGAGACCCTCAAAATGATCAGTTTAGGGAGTGCTCAGACCTAAGGTACTGAATTTAGAGTGGATTCTTCCTGCAGAGAATCCTTTGTTTTCTTACCCTGTGACCTACCTCAGTGTAAGAGCTCCCACTGATTTGAAGTTGAGGGAAGAGGCCACAGGATACTGGAGAGATGGCTGCAATCTTTTCAGAAAAAGGCACTGAGAGGATTGGCGAGGGGGGCATTGGGAAATATTATCTGATACAAGCTCATTGACTTTCTTTAATCTTAGAAATGCTGGCCCTTCTTCAAGGGGAATCAACCACTTCCAAATGTGAGATTTTTTTTTTTTTTTTCCCCAGCTAATGAAGAAACAAGTGGTGTGTTCTACAGATTTGTCAAAAATCCCCAAAAGAAGTTTTTTATATCTAGGAAAAGAGGAAGTATGGGTTTTGAAGAGGTGATTAGAAAAATGCATGTTTTCTTTAAAAGGAAAAGAGATTTCACTGAATTTCTTTTTCTTCTCTCCCCTCTCCTTCTTGAGACGTGGCGGAGGAGAACTAAAACTCATCCTCTAGTGACATTAGTGAACCTATGTTAGTACAGATGTAGCTGGAAGGCAATGCTCTCTCTCCCTTTTCTAGGGCATAAATCTGCTCAGCCAAATCTGAATGATGTATATGATGTTTACCTTCTTTTTTACTACTAATGCTATACACAACTGCTTGAAGCTAGCCTCTTTTCATGCTTAGATATACATCTAATGAAGATTGTAGCTTCAGAGTTACTATCAAATACCAGAGCTGGAGTCATTCTTAACTAAGCCATTAGGTAGTTAACACACCACACAATCATATGCATATTTTATGTCACACAGAGAATTTCTATGGAGAAATCCATAGCTTTTAATCCAGTGATGAATCATTTATGTCATTTTGGGTTATTTACTTCATACTGAATTAAGTTGTCTCTTTTACACTAAACAAGACCCTCTGATATGGTCTGCATCATAGGCCTAGCAACACAGTTGCTGGTATGATTTATTTATATAGCATTTTAGATCACTTGCCCAGCAGTAAACTAAGCTGGTTAATTTTAAATCTGTTCGTATTCATTTCTAAATACACAAAAAAGATTTTTATGTACATGCAATTCATCTCTGCCTCTTCTTCCCTCTCTTTTCAATGCATGAGTGCAGCATACACGAAGTACGGGCTGAGTTAATCTCGATCAGGTCAAACCGTTCTTTAGAGAAGGCAGTGGCAGTGACCTAAAATGAGGCCTTTTTGTCCAAGCAATTATGGGCCCAACTGCCTAAGCAGTGAAGTAGATTGAAAACTGACTGAACTGCTGGTCCCAGAGGATTGTGAGCAGTCCTCAGGATCTTCCAGCTGAACATAATGACATAACACTTCTTGACTGTGAGCTTGAATGAGAGCTGAAACATGTTGCCCAAAGAGGTTGTATAGTCTCCATCCTTGGAGATATTCAAAACCTGATGATGTGGGCAACTTGCTCTAGTTGACTATGGTAGAATACAAGGGGAGTGGTGGAGGAAGAGATGATCTTGAGTCTCCTTCCAACCCAGCTGTTCTCCAATTCTGTGATTAGCTATTCTCAGATCTGGATTGTTAAAGGTGTTTGCATGAACACTTCAAGTCTTTGTCACCTCCTACTTTACAAATGGTTGGAACTGGAATGATTATGATTTATTATGCTGAAATGCCTTGGTTAGCTTCTAATTAATGTGATGGGGCTTGGCTCCCTTAAGCCCAAAGGAACAATGCTGAGTACTTGACTGAAGAATGGACATTAGCATACGAAGTAGGACAAGTCCCACAGATTGTAGTGATCAAGCACTGATGCTACACCTGATCCACAAGACTCAGCTCAATATAGAGCTCTTTCTTGGGGCTTTTCTGTGAGCTATACTTCAAGAACAAGGGGAAATCAATCTCTCGACGTAATGGTAAGTCAATGCTTCCTTTGAAACATTGAAACACCAAGCAAACACAGAATTGCTTGGTGTTTCATGTCCTTGGTTCATTATCTAATGGAGAACATGATGAGGTAATTATGGAAATAGATGAATTTAAACATCATGAATACCAAAAAACAAACAAAAGATGATGATCTGTGCTTAAAGAATGCGTGCAAATTATTTGTAAAGGGAGAGCAGTAGATCTTGTTAATAACTTAGAGCTTTAAATTAAATCAAGTCTGGCTGTATTCTAACCAAAGCCCTCTGAAGAGAGGTTTGGGAGACTCTATCCTGTGAACTATGTGACAGGAGTTCAAGGGACTCTAACTTGGATTTGTTTAGTGTGTCACTACCCTTGATTACCTTTATAGTCTTCAGAGGGAGTGCGAAAGACAGTCCATAAAGTGAATTGCCCCACCAAGGGAAAAAATCTGTGGTGCCCATTTCATGAGAGAGCTTCTGAGCTCAGCTGGGTATTGCTGGCTAGGTGCGGGGATCTGGACCTGTGTCGTAGGTGGTTATATTACAAGGTTTTGTATTTGCTAGCTGGATTTCATAGCACAGCTAGGTGAAAAAACACTGGAGTCCCAGCTACCTCACCCCCCTGTTAGATATGAATGCTTGTCCCAGCTGGACAAGCTCTGCGGAACATGGCTAATGTAATGCTAATGGAGCATGCATCATTACAGGCTGGGGGCTGACATTTGGGAGAGCAGCTCTGCAGAGAAGGACCTCGGTGTCATGGTGGACAAGTTGACCATGAGGCAGCAGTGTGCCCTCGTGGCCAAGAAGGCCAATGGGATCCTTGCATACATTGGGAGGAGCATCTCCAGCAGGTTGAGAGAGATGATCCTCCCACTCTACTCAGCCCTGGTGACATCTGGAGTATTGTGTCCAGTTCTGGGTTCCCCAGTGCAAGAGGAACGTGGAACTGCTGGGCAGAGTGCAGTGCAGGGCTATGAGGATGATCAGAGGCCTGGAACACAAGCCCTGTGAGGAAGGGCTGAGAGCTGGACCTGTTCAGCCTGAAGTCTGAGAGGGGACCTGATCAGTGTATATAAATACCTCAAGGGATAGAGTGAGAAGGATGGGACCAGTCTCTTTTCAGTGTTGGCCAGAGACAGGACTAGAAGAAACAGCAACAAACTGAAGCATGAATTTTTCCTTAAGTTCTTGTGGAACTTCTTCTTAACAGTGAGGGTGACAGAGCACTGGAACAGACTGCCCAGAGAGGTTGTGGAGTCTCCTTCTCTGGAGATCTTCAAAACCTGCTTGGATGCAGTCCTGTGCCACGTGCTCTAGGTGACCCTGCGTGTGCAGGAGGATTGGACTAGGTGATCTCTAAAGGTCCCTTCCAATCTTAACGATTCTACGAGGCTAAGTTGTTAATATATACAGCATTAATGAGTTTTAAGGAGGGAAGCAAGATACTATGAACCTACAATGCCTTTCTTATTGCAGCCAAACTGTTGCCTGCCTGACAAGCAGGATGGAATTTGTCTTCAAATTTTCTAGCCCGTTTGATTTGTTAAGCTCTGCAGGAGGCATTCCCAGCAGCTTCCAGGCTTCTAGTGGGAAGACAGGGAAAAAAAATCCAGCTGCATTTGTATGTTTGCCTTTTTTCTGCTGCTGTTGTGATGCTTCTGCATAGGCATGGGGGCCTTATATGAGGATTCTGCTAGGTAGAGATTCTCCATTCAATAGTCACTCACTGCAGGTTTCCCAAGCCCTTTATTAACTTAAAACTTTGCTAGGTTTGCCAGTGGCTGAATCTCTCATAATGTTCCCATTTATCAGCTCATCCATCCTTCTTCTCTAGTTCATTCATTTCCCTTCCATGGTTAAATTACTCTACAAAAGAAATGGTTTTTATAATGTGGAGATACTGGACTGCACCTTCAGATTTGATGTCTGCAGTTTTACAAGCCCTGATGAAGGATGGAGGAATGCTCTAAGAGAAAACAAGAAAAAGGCATGATTCATTGCTTATAAACAGCTCCCTGGATCTAATGATCTTTGCCAGAGATCTAAATTGGGCTTTTTAATTCATGTTGAAATTAATTTTATCACAATCTTCTGTAAAACCACGTTTTTGAATGATATGGCAAACTCTATTAAATAGGTGCTCATTAAACTACAACACCTTGCGAATTCTTCCTGAGTTTTGTTGACAGTACACATCAAGCACAAGCCATTAAGTGCTTTTCATTTCCCTGGTACTGTGCGATCATAATGCATTACATGACAAACTAATGTGTTTACATGACAGATTTAATGCTTGATCTGCTTCAGGAAATGCTTCTGAGCTTCAGAAGATAAGAGAAAAATGTAACATTGTACTTCCCAGTGCCTATTAATTCTTAACTAATAATAAATTACAGTAGCTGATAGAAAAGGATGAGAGAGTCGCATGCACATGGGAGGAATTTGTGAGGACCATCAGCATAGCAACAAATACTAAATGCAGACATAATAACTAGAGCCAAAATGAAACATTTTAAGGTTGGCAAGAAAGCTCCTAGAGGCTGTGGTGTGTGTGTGCACATGTATGTGGGATTTTTTGTTTGTTTGTTTCTTTTCTTCCCTCCTTTCGTGTCTCGAGAGAGCCTGCACCAGCCTGTGATCAGAAAACCAAAGAGCGGCGCTGGGCTCCCTGGTGTCTTCCTTTTTCATCCTTACTCCATGCAGACTCTGTTCTAGTCTGCCCACATCCAGCCAAAGCCGGGACAATGTTTGCTCCCACGAAGGCAAAACATTCCCCTTGTGGGGAAAAATTTGCTTTGGGTAGGGCTTCCTATTTGCTTTTGAAAGGGAGCATCGCTGAATTTAATCACAGGACATCACTTGGTGTCAAAGTTCAAGTTTCATTTTGAAAATGTCTAAGCATGCTGCCTCAACTACTTCTAGGTTCTTCTCTTGTTTTTTAGGCAAAAATGGTCACTGCTTTTAGGAGGTTGTTTTATGAAGAGTTTTCCTTCAAAAAGCCTCATTTCTCTATGGCCACAGTGACAGTAGTCCACTGTTAATCTTTTTACCTCCACGAAACCCTACTGTAATTTACATCTTAGGAAATTTACTTGCAGTCACAGTAGATAAATTTCAGAGCTTTGAATCTGGAATTTCAAGCGTAATATTCAACCACTTTACAAGTTCAGAGTGCAAGGGTGGCTGTGTCTAATAATCTTTAAAAAGAACCCAAATCCATGTTTTACAACAAATATGAGTTCTTTTTAAAAGATGGTGTTAAAGTAAATGAGAGCAATGAAGGAATTGCTATATGAGAAAGCAATGCTATAATAATGACATAATATCATAGAATGCGTAAGGTTGGAAGGGACCCCTAGAGGTCATCTAGTCCAACCCCCCCGGACACGCAGGGTCACCTAGAGCACGTGGCACAGGACTGCGTCCAAGCGGGTTTGGAAGATCTCCAGAGAAGGAGACTCCACAGCCTCTCTGGGCAGCCTGTGCAAGTGCTCTGTCACCCTCACTGATAATAATTTTTTCCTTAAGTTCCTGCAGAACTTTTGATGACCGTTTCCTCTAGTTCTGTTGGTGGCCACCACTGAAAAGAGGCCAGCACCATCCTCCTCACTGCCTCCCTTGAGGTACTTCTAGACACTGCTCAGGTCCCCTCTCAGCCTTCTCTTCTCCAGCTGAACAGGCCCAGCTCCCTCAGCCTCTCCTCATAGGGCAGATGTTCCAGGCCCCTGATCATCCTTGTAGCCCTGCGCTGGACTCTTTCCAGCAGCTCCACATCCCTCTTGTCCTGTGGAGCCCAGAACTGGACACAGTACTCCAGATGTGGACTCAAATTGAGGATAATAAATCTGTTCTTTATATTTACTGGAGGAGTTTGCTGGGGAGCAGAAACTGAGGCTTTGTTTAAACTACAGCTTTTTCCTTTCAGTTTTTATGGCTTTCTCAATTGTTTTGCTCATCTGCTGCAGGAGGCTTTTTATTTGCTGGTAAGGGCTGTTAACAAGTTGGAAAGTCAGACCAATGAAGTTATATAAAATGCAGAGAACAGCTTTTATCAGGTAAGAGATGTCGTGTTCAAGGAGTTACGGAGGCAATGGGAGGGCTTCTACTTTTGGAAACACCCTGCAGAGGGGGACAAATTACAAAGAAGTGGGTATATTCTTTGCTAAAAATTCAGACTTCCTTTTTCCTAAGTTGTGTCCTGGAGTGTGATCTTGTCTCATAGTATTTTCTCTGGAGCTGTGTGTGATACCATTGCAAAATTCAAGAGGAGAACCCTGTTAGAAGTCTTCTCTAACAGGAACATTCATGAAAAGCTGAGGTACAAACACAGGGCCTTATGATCCCTGCTGTACCTGACCTTTATGTTTTGGGGTTTGGAAGGTTGCTACATAGCTTTAAGGGTCTTTTTGCAGAGGCAACAGTGATTCCAGGTATACTTTCTTTCCCTAAAAGGTATACAGTTTGCTCATTTGGATAGCCAGACATGATCTGTTCCTTTTGTGCTTTTCTAAGAGAACTAAAAAACTCAAGTGGAATGTCAGGTCACATAGAATGAATAGAATGTGTGTGTATTTAGCTTATTATTTGAAAACAAAGTTAGTCTTTCTCTATACTCAGCTACTGTGTTTCAGGTTCTGCTTTCAAATCAGTAACGTGTGCTACATGAGCACACTTTTAACAATTTATCCAATTTTAACATTTTCAGAAGTTTTCTGATTTGCTTTTTATCTTCTCATAATCCTGGGGATGTGGAATCTCTTTAAACCTTACATTTCTCAACAACTCTTTGGAGGTCTCAGTAAATGGAGTAGGGCAAACCCTTGCTTTCAAATATCTTCCTGGAAAAGCAAGCATTTTTTTCCTAGAAAAGCAAGCATTGCTTTTTTTGAATCTCCCTTCCATTTGGTTATCACTTGAAAATGCTAGATTTCACAGAAGCATTTATATTTTACTTATTCCTTTCAGAATCTTTTTGCCCTGAAACAAATTGGAGAAATTTCTGTAGTATCTTCTTTAAATATTATTATTATCCTTTTAAAATATTAATATTTTATTTCTCTTTGATTGCCTATGTTAGAAAGGTATCTACCAAACTATTTTAAGTCTGGAGAAATTCCTATTATATATACGAAGAAATATGAAGCCAAACATAATCATTCTGTCTGCAAAAAGCCCACTGATAATGATGGTGCCTCTTCCTCAGAGCAGAACTGCAGAGCCAATAGCCTGGGAGAAATGTTGCTGACTGCAGAACTGATTCACCTGATTTTTCTTTTCTCCTATCTTGAAGTTGTTTGTTTCAAGTGCTCTGTAATTGTGGAGCCTGCAAGATCTCCTTGGCTGATGTTATGTTTTCTGATGGAGATTCATTAAAAATTGATCATTTATTTTAGCAGGCTCTACTACTTTCCTGCTGGGGCTATTTATGCAGAAGTAGATTTTTAACATCTCCTATTTATCCATAAATGGTATTGACCTGGTAAAATCCATGCCATTTTCTGTAAAGTTTGTTCTATTTGGAAATAAGATATAACTCTCCCAACTTCAGAGAGCTCTTCTGCCATAGCCGAGGCAAAAGTAAGACTACAGGAAGCTAGAAAAAGATCCGAAGTTGCTCTTTCTGCCTCCTTCCTCACTCAGGCTGCTACTAAATGCTACTAATGCTCTTTTCCCGTATTAAACTTTCCCAGCTGTTAAAAGGTTGTACTTCTTACAGTTCTGCTTATGGGTTAATAAAATCTACAGTCTTAACAGACTCAGCAATTTTTATCCTGTTGCATCATTTTTGAGCTCTATCAACATCCAGAAATGACACATGCCTAACAAGAACCAGAAATGAGGTAGATATCCTGAACCCCTGGCTGCTCCAAAATCTGGCAGTTTTCTTAGCTCTGTGTAGAATTGGGCTGTTGTGGAAAAAAATGTTTGGGTTTAGCAGTGGCAGAGAGAAAGTACTGGCAGAATCTGGTGAGAAGCATCCACTGAAAGGGAAACTCTATCCCAGGACTGTATTTCATTTTGCATTCAACAGCCATTTGACAAAATACTCTGGATCACGAAGTCCTCTTCCTGTCCCATGAATTGACCCTGTGTGTGCAGAGTGAATTGGACTAGATGATCTCTAGAGGTCCCTTCCAACTTTAACGATTCTATGAATGTCTTAGTAACTAGTCTATATCAACACAGACCCCCAGCCCAGTTTGCCTGGTAAGAAGACTGCAGCTGGATCATCCCCTCAGATGGCTCAGATCTGGCTGGATCATTTTCAAGGCAGGTGTTAATCCCTGTTCAACACTCCTTTATCCCATGCTCTAGATCTGCTCCAGTAGCCAAGCACCCTTAAGAAAGCTCAGAAATTACCATACCAAAACTTCAGATGCATAAGGTAGCTTCATCCTGCCCCAAGTGTGTGCACACAGGAAAATGTTAGCTATTCAATGAACTGATTAAAGTTTTATAGCTCTTAGAGCACATAACAGTCTTTTGGGGAAAATACTGGATCAGAAATCCATCTCTGTCCTCACTAATCTGTGTATTATTGTCTCTCATTACTTAGTATTGATTCATTTCCATTTCATGCTGCAGCATTGGGTCACCAGTGTGTGTCTGATATTACAATATGTTATTTACCTGTCTCCTGGCTCTTCTTGATTTTCAGTGGCATCTCAGCATGGTTGACTCCCCTTTGTCTATTCATTTATTGATGGTCCCTCTATTTTTTCCTTAATAATGCCAACATCTTACTGGTCCATTAGTTGGTCACATTCTGCCTGAATCCAAAATCAATTCTTCCAAGCTTTTTTTTTTTTTCTTTATTTTTTTTCCCTTTTCCACCTTACTTGTCTGTAAAATGTCATCAGGATCTGTCAATGTCTCCTCTGAATTTTGGAGTGATATAAATGCTGTTTATGGGATAGACCCGTGTGGCTTTACATATGAAAATGGAGAACTGAGAGAGCTCTTTTGCCATGACATGTGTTCATGATGTTCTTTAGTGAAGTATTTTGGGGATTTGGGGGATTTTGCAAGAGAATATTTACCTACTTGGAGTCCCATGCCAGCCTCATATACTAGGATTAGATTGCTGCCCATGTGCTATGTTCAGATATATGCTTTTTGACTAACATTATTGAGTTAGATTCCTCTGCCTTCAAGTAAGTGCCCTGCAGGTTGGACTTACTATCCTGACTGGGGTCTTAGGCAATATTTTAATGCTGGCAGGAATACTTTTCTCTTCCCAAAGCCCCCAGAATCCCAGATACTTGTCTCTAAGAATTTGTAAGGAAAATAGCAAGTGGTTCTCACTATCTAGTGACAGGAGAGAAACTGTAGGAAACAGCAAGACAACTGCTGTGTTCCTGTTTAGATCGAGTGTAGATGTGAGTGGACCCTCAAGTAACATGTGTCCTTCAGCTGCCTCCTTACACAGCCCTTGTCTTTCTCAAAGACCTGTCCCTCTGAGGAAGGACTGAGCCACATCTCTCTGAGCATGACCCACTTGCTGTTTCTCATTAGCTGTGATGTCATTTTAAAATATTGAATATCCAAAGAACATATATCAGCTTCAACAGTGAAGAATTCTTTCCTCAGTATTCCTAGTCTTGTAAAAGTGGTGTTTCAAGGGACTGAAAAGCTCTTCTGCTAAATTTCAAATTGACTTTTAACAGCTGAGACGTGTTATCCGCTGTGAAAAAAAGAACAACCGCTGAGACTCCTCTCACTAGACTTCTTTCTCCATCTCAGCTGTGTCCTTTAAGGGTGTCTCTCTTTCTACTGGACCCTCCTGAAATGCAGAATAACTTGGGATTTCTCTGTCTTCCTGTGCTGGACTCTGAGCAATAATGACCATACTTCTACCTTTGCTCTGCATCAATAGAAAATGCTGTGAGCTCTGTCTATTCCTCTTAGGTCCTCTGGATTCACAATAGTAATAACAGAATCTGATCAGCACAGCTGAATAGCACAGCCAATCTGTGCTCTGTAGAGCTTTCTATGCTCTGCTGGAACACACTGTTCTGCATGGGTGTTTTCAGTCTGAGAGTATAGCAACACCTTCACTTCAGTGCTCCGGTAACACCATTTAACAGCCTCTACAGGCTTCCTAAATCTGACAAAATGTGAACCTTGCCAGCAATCTGATCTGATCTTTTTAGGAATACTAAGACTCTTCAAGTTCTTAATTTCTTTTTTACTTTCCAGGTCATCACACATAGCTCAGCTTTATTATCACTAATCAGAATGGTAATGAGGTTGTATTGTCCAGAATGATAATCTCTGTCTACTCCACTCAAAATTAGGCTCCTCTTCTTTCTAGAAAGACAGCAGTCAGGGAGAGCTATCCAGGGATTCATGCTCAAGGCCTAGCCTCGTTAGCAATGCTATTCTTGTTTCCCATGTTAAGGTTGGCATTAGATGCATGTCTATCACTGCTTTGGCTTGATGAACTTCAGGCTCACTTCTCTTGCAAGAGTGGTATCTTGACTAACGTATCTTCCAGAGATGCAGTCCATCATGCTTTGGAGGTGCTGAGCACGAACAAGGAACTCCACTGTTGTTAGAGGGCTCATTGTTTCACTTCTGTCTTGTTTGATTGCATTCAGATCACAGCCATATTTTCCTTTGTACCTTTCTTCACCCAAGATTTAGCACCAATGTTTCTTCCCTAGGAAAACACTCCTTTTCAATGGCATTTTTTTGATAAACAAAATTGACCTTTAAAATGCCTCACAGTCTCTTTTCTAGTTCTTAAATTGTTTAGTGCTTCTCTTCTTCACTCAGTTCAAATTTCCAATATGTTTTTTAAAAGTCATTGGCACTAGAGTTGCACAAGCATCCTGCATTTGTCTTGCCAATCTCATAGTTGGGAGTAAAACTCCTGTTTTCTCCTGTGTAGTTGAGCTGGATATATCCCTAGTGTTCAACTCAAATACTTCCTGTGATAGAAAATCTATCAGGCCCTAATGGAAGATGTTCCCATGGTTAATTACTCTCCTTAGTTTGGAAAAAAAAATTACTTCCCATACTTAGCTTGGATTGATCTAGTTTCAGCTTTCAGTTATTCATTCTTTTCCTGTCTTTGTCTGCTAGATTAAATAGTTCTTTTTTAGTAGAAATGAGCCAAATACTTTGGTTCCCCTCTTAACCTTCTCCCAGATAAATCAAATAAACTAAGAGTCTTTGGTCTCTTACTGCAAGACAAGCTCTCCTCAAGAAGGTTAGAGCAGTCCATTAGGGGCCACATTAGAGATCAGCAAGAAGAAAATATTTATATCTGTGGCCCATTGGAAACCCAAAATAGGTTGACTCTGAGACAGGGAACTTGAAGAGATAGGGAGCTTGCAGGAATTGGTTTGTCATTCAGACTGGGCACTTAAATACGTTTCCTCTCTCCTCTGCTCATGATTCAAATTAACACGAACCTAATAGATGAAATAGCTTTTGATTAATTTTTCCATCTCCTTCACAGAAAGACAGGTGAACATTAAACTACATTAAACATTACTTTTTTATGAGCAAATTGAGATTCCATACAAATACAGCTAATTAGAGATTACTGAGGCCAGCAAATTTTATGAATATGTTCAGGAAGGCTGATTTGAGTAGAGATGCTACAAAATTGGAGTAGGGAAAAATTAAACTTGTCAATTCTACAGAAAATCCATTTGGGCAGGTTAGTGCTGCTTTTTATGTGTAAGAAAGGCATTTACTGTTTATGAAATGATACAGGTGCTGGAAAACAGGACTGAGTGACTAAAATAGAAAGGTCTTGAGATGTAATACTTGGCAAGGGCAGAAACAGGGAGGAAGTGGGGCACCAGGAATATCTGGTAGGAAGAACTCTGCCTTTTTTTTTTTTTTTTAAAAAAAAAAAGAAGCAAATTAGAGCAGAAGGCATACACCCAAAGGACCTGTCTTCTACTCCACTTTTGGCCTCTCATGCTTCCTGCCCTTTCCTTTCTCTTCCCTTTCTCTCCATTGTTCAGTGTGTTGCTAACAAGCCCTGATCCTAATGAGCGATTGTTCCACAGACCAGCAAATAAGTGACAATACTTGCCTGGAGATTTTGCCAACATAAGTGCATTTACTTGTTCAAAATGACAGTATTGGAGGCTAGATTAATAAGAATTTACTCACAGGAGCAGAGCCCTGTTAAATAAAGTTAGCATAATTTATCCCTTAACTCCTAGGAGATTTGGGAGATTCTTGAATTATGCAAGTATGGCTGCATGAATTTCATTGTTTTAGTGACCGCCAAGCAAGGACAAAAAATGTTACTTTCTGTCTAAAGCAGTTTCTGTAAAAAGATAAAATTTCTTGACATAGAATAAGGAATGCAGTGTTGTTTCAGAAGCTGTTTATGGAACTTACATTTGCAAGTTTTGCCATTGTTATAAAATATTGATAGGGTAAATTCAGCGTCTCCATTCCCCTCTGGAACTGACCTCCTCTGGGAATGGGCTACTGAGGCACTTACTTAGTATTTAGATCACTGCAAAAGCTACCTGCAGCAAAAGCTGCACCAAGAAAATAGGAACATGTTATTAGGTTTTTGTCACATGGTTTGCTTCATTGCTCTTTCAAGGCAGGCTAACAAATCCCAGGCAGCCAAAAATCCCTTTGAATTCACTCTGCCTTTTCTTCCACATCAAGCCTTACATTTCTGCGCTTAAACCGCTTGTTTTTGGAGGTTAGAGGAAACCAACCCAGAACCTGGTTATCTGGTAGTTGGTTAGTGGGGAATTTTTGTACCCTTCTTTGAAACATCTAGCCAATGTCATACAATTGCTTTACAGCTATGAGGATGGGAAATATCTGTTAGCTTATACAATTAAGGAGACTTTATTTTAGGAACAGACAATTTCAGATAAGTTAGGGGATGGTGCTTATGAGGAAGGGAGAAGAAGCCACTGAGTGACTGTTTGAACAACTATGACTCACTTGTGCGGCAATCCATGAAAACAAAGACAATGTCTTTGGGATGTATTGTGTAAAACAAACCAAAAAAGGATACAAGAATTCATTGAAAAGGTAGAGATTGTTTGGCCATTAGGTGACACTGTTTTGCCACGTTTCCAGCAGCCAGTGCTGCCCGTGCTTGCTTCCTCTTGCTTTGCTTTCCAAGCCTAAGGATGATGTAGAGAGGTTGCCATACCAGTAGTAGCAAGGGGGCTGTAAATTTGTGGGGCTGTAGATTTTTAGGACTGTACTGGAATACCAATAAAATGCAAATGTGAACTAATTCCTCTTTGACGGAGAAAAAGACACTTGATAAAGTTTAGGCGAGGCAGGCTAATCGGGCACAAACTCTTTTACTTTGGGTGAGCCAAGCATAATTATTTCTTTAGTCTTCAGATTTTATTCACATGGGAACTATACAACAAATTTACTGATCAAGAACCTTCCCCTTCATCCAATTCCTGATTAATTTGATTCTCCACTTTAATGTGATTGAAAATTCACACCAGAAGGAACCAGAACCCTTGGATTCAAAATAGTAACTACCAATACATTTTGTTGAGTTTAAACCTCTTTAGGAAGGATTTGTGAGATAATTCAATCAGCTCTAGGGTGTTGCTATTTAATTTGTGTAGAGGGTGATATTTCAGCATTGTAGAAAGTAAAGCATTCCAAGAAAGATGCAAGAAACCAAGGAGAGATGAACAATCGGGGAGTTATTTGTATTTCTGTCTGTGCCACTGACCTGTCAATTGAATGTGGAAAATTATTTGCTTCCTCATGGTTCTGTGAGTATGTTACAAGCTAGAAAAAAGTCAGAGAGACTTGTCTGCAAAACAGCGTGCTGAGTCCAATGGCACCCCTAGGCAGAGACAACCGTGTAGCCCCAGAGCACGACATCAGTGATGCAGCCCTTACTCAGCTGGCAATATCTCCCTGCTGCTTCTGCAGCTCTGTCTCAAACATGATACACATACAGGCACATCTTCTTTTCCCTGCAGCTTTGTCTGCATGATCATGCAGACTTGTTCAAGGCCATATCACCCCAGACACCCAGTTTTGGTTGGGGCTGCTTTGGCTTATTGAATCAAAACATCTGGGTGGTGAGAGAGCAGTCCTGTCTCATGGTGATGTGGAGTAGGGCCTCCATCCAAGGAATGCATTTAAAAACAATTTTGCAAGGATGAGAGAATATCTCAGTTATACAAGATGAGTGTGGTCACATGCTTCTAGATAGTGTTTGCATATTGTAGTCAAAACAGATTCTGAAAGTGACACATCATAACCCAAGGGACTTCATCCTACTTTAAAGAAACCATTTGTTTGGAAAGGGGACTTAACTGTAGTTTCTTTACATGTGCTACTGGAGGGGATCATGCAGACACTGTGCTACATCATGGAGATGCTGGCAGGGGACATATGCCCAGCTGCTGGTATCAAAGCAAGAAGCCTGGCTGCTTCTGGATAGTCAGATATAACACTCAGATATAATACTCCCTGACTTTTGCTTCAGACTATGATTCTTTTGTTGTTGCTGTAGTCAGCAAATGGAAAGTCTCTGTTTTCTTCTTTGTACCTTGCTGGGAGGACAATTGTCAGCCTAAAAATTGAAGGAGACTGGTGGAAAGGGGATTTTATATATATATAAATCTATATAAATCTATTTATACATATAAATCTATGTATAAGGAACACAGAACTTTCAGTGACCTTTGCCCAGGTGACAAAGGGCCTCTGCTTGAGGTCATTAATTTTTACCTCTATTTGTTTTCTTCAGAGCCCACCTGTCCTGAATAATTCATGAGCTTTCTTGCACCAAGGAACTCTCTGTAATGAGTTTGGACGGCAACCAGGGTTCGATCAACTTCAAGCTGCTGGAGTGCAAGCACGGAGTGCCGCATGCCAAACTGGGTCTCCAGCATTTACCTGGACCACAATGTTGGTCTTCAGGAGCAGGCAGCTCTGCGAAGGGAGGACAGGATAAGCTAACAGGATAAGCCTCCAACTGGAGGCTCTCAGACCCATCCTGGTGTTTCTTTTTCTTTACAGGATTGGGAGTATGTCTATTTGCTCATCTGCTAAGAGTTTTCCACTCATTATGCTGTTCCTAAAAACAAGAGAAGCTCGGGTTTGTGCTTTCTTTTATGACAGATTGCTGGTTGCAAGTGAGAGGGAACTGGGCGTCTCACATGCTCCTACTGCAGCCTCTGTGTGTTACAGTCCAAGAAGATTTTGGAACAGGTCCATGAACTAGCAAGTTCTATGTGTGTGTATATGTTCCTTTCAGAGAGGAGGCTCTTGACAGTAGGACAGTGGGACTAGTGTGGAACAGGATTCACAAGTCCACTCCATGCTAGCTAGTATTTATGAGCTCACTTACATGTTTTGGGAGAAAAATCAGCTTTGCAGATATGTTCCACTTAGCTCCAATGACTTTGGTGTTGGTTTTCGATTCCATTGGCAAACACATATTCACTTTTTTGCAACACTCAAGGTACATTTTTTTCTGTCTTCCTCTGCAGCTGTGTGAAGTGGGCAAGGCAATTTTCCGTTTGAATTGCTTCTGTGGAATCCCACATTTAAAGGCAATTGCATCTTTGAAAGACATAGAGGGTCATCTTAGGGATTCAGTTGTACCATGAGTCTCCCAGTATGTTTTATATATATATATATATACACACACATATATAAAACATATACACATACACAGAACTTGCAGGAAAGAAAAGAAGAAATTAGTTTGATTTGCAGCAGCTCTTAATTCTTTATTATGGAGAACTTCCTTCTTTGAAACAGGATTACAGAGGCTTTTGACAGGAGATGACCAAATGCTGATGTATTGGTACCTGCCATAAAATAAGGAAAGGACTTGATGACTCCTTGAAATCTCTTCCCACTTTCTCCTTATGTCTTGATCTCCATGTCTGGCTAATATCAGCAATACTTCAGTGACCTCAGGGAGTCTATAAAGACTTAGGTCTGATGAATGTGAATTAGACTTGTAACCAGTTGTGCTGTTCTTCCTCTTGCAAGTAATATGTGCTCAGGTAGGACTGGCAAACCTGGGAAATAATTTGTCCTTGGAATATTTGTTTTTATTGCAAAATGAGCTTTAAAAAACAAGATTAATGTCCTACAAAACTCATTTTTGGTTTATCCTATTTTGAAGATCAGTTGAAATATTTGATCTTTTCCATAATGTAAAGTAAATCTTCAAAAGAAAAGCCATATCACACTTCTAATGGAGCAGCTGAAGTATTCCTTCTCAACATTTTTGGAATAGAAGAGACATGTTAGGAAGGTGTTTCTAGGATAGTCTGTGTTTTTCTTTAATAAAAAATTGTTAGCAAATAAATGTTCACAAGAGGTCTGGACTTTAATGAAAGGGCATTTTTTTCAGATAGAAAAAGTTTTACAGAAATTTACTTTTGCCTTTTTGGCAATTAAATAACATGTTCTTTCTGTGCAGTGAATGATATGCCTGTAATCCTGCTTGTATGGTTTAATTGGAGCATCCTGGTGTTTGATCTTACATAGTACCCCAAAACACATCACTGCCTCTTGCTCTGTTCTTCATTCCCAGGAGTGTTTTGCTGAACTAATCTGTCTAATCTTTCTCAAATTTCACTGGTGCAAAGAATTTTGTGCTAGCCTGTAAAAATAGGAGTTGCATGTTTCAACTTCATTTGGTTGCAGGTTCAGTGCTGGCAGAAAACTGCCCCTCATGGGGGCCTGTTGATCATTGAGAACATAACTAAGGTGTTAAGACAGATGAAGCTCCAGGTGTAATCACTGCTTACATTTCTGAAAATACTAGGTAGAAGTTACAGACCTGCATGCCACTATGGCAGGAGCAGATTTGGGTCGTTAGCTTACTCTTTCTCTGGGTGAGCAAAGAAAAGAGCTTAGTGGAAAAGGCCATCTGAGCCCTAGAGGGCAAAGCAAAAAAAAGATGCCATCAGAGGAGGTCACCAGTGAGCAGGAGGCTGCCAATGGATGAGGCCACCTTGCATGAGGATTTGTTCAATGTCTTACTTGTTTTCACTCCACTGTGAAATTATTTAGAAGCAATGGTCTTCACAGCATCCCTGGGACTTGTTTCCCCATGGCTGCTGTGAAAGGGATGAAGGGAGCCGCATGCACTGACGACATGGCTCATCTACGGGCTCCCAGGGCCGGGCATGTTGTGATGCACTCCCTGCCTGAGCATGGGTGGACACCATCCAAAATTAGCCTTCTCTCTGCTGGCTGGAGCTCACCTGGAATTTGTTGCAAGCACCATATTCTGTCTTCATTCGTGTAATGCTCCCAGGGAATATCAATGCAAAAATTCCCCTGCTTGCAAATCAACAAGCAGCTTCTTTACTGATATAAACATGGCCAAAAAAACATGGAGCTTTTTAAGTTTCATAGAATCACAGAATGGTTAAGGTTGGAAGGGACCTCTAAAGGTCATCTAGTCCAACCCCCCTGCACACTCAGGGTCACCTAGAGCACGTGGCACAGGGCTGTGTCCAAGCGGGTTTTGAAGATCTCCAGAGAAGGAGACTCCACAACCTCTCTTTCCAAATATTTTTTTTCTCTGGAGGTCAGGTCTATGTATAGGCCAGATAAAAATGCCTCTCATACTCAGCCTGCAGACTCATATCCCTTTGGCTGGAGCGGACCTACATTTTATCGTTTTTGCTGAAGGTGGCACTACTGTTCCTTTTCTTCTAAGCATCCCAAATCTGAAGTGACGAGTTATTTGCTATGGTCCAAAGGGCAGCAGAAAAGCCTGATCAAATTTAACTAAACCAGAAGGGCACAGAAAAGATTTTGAACAAAATGTGAGCGACTTGCTTGCCCTGCCCATCCCTTCTCAATTACCGAGAGCAAATAACTTGCATGTAATGGCTATAGGGGTAGAGGCATGGAGAGGAATCAGAAAAGTCCTTTGGCAAAACCTGTGAGATTTAGACAGAAAAAGAAGATGAAATCTCACAGTGTTTGCACAAACCCTTTGTGTGCCTTAGAACTTCACAGCTGGCCTTGCAGCTGTGAGCAGCTGCAGCCTGACGTTGCATTTAATACTCACTTTGCAATTTGTCCCTTATAATACATCCCAGCAGGTTTGTCCTAACTTCTGCAATGCTGTAATGAGAATTGGTGCGCTTGCATCAGGCTGATGCTCTGGAGGGATGATGCAGAATGTTGTTTGGACCCATCACTTGGGCTACTACACGCGTGGGTGATGGCTACAGGATAGTCAAGGACAGTTTTCCACAGCCAGTTTGAAAAGTGCTTAGTTCTATTTCTTAAAAATCTGTTCAAATGAAGCTTTGTTTTTCCTTTTATCAGTGTTGGGGAAGAAGTCATTAGTAGTTACAGAAGAAAATGTAGTTATCAAATATGTATTCAAATTGGAGCAGGGAGGTGGTTGGACTTCTGCCTATCATCCCAGAGAAGTCATGAAGGAAACACCATGTTTGGTTCCCCATATCCAGGACAGTATAACAAATCATAAAGAGTTCAAGAAAGAAAAAAATATGAATTGGAAGGCGCAATGTGAGGAACTAAAGCTAAAAATACTTACTTTATCCAAGGGAAGGTGAAGAGGTGACTTAGTCACAGCCTATAAGTAGCAACAGCAGGCAGAACAGTTTATTTTTAATCTAAGGGAAAGAGTATACTGCATGTGAAACCCTATCCAGTAGTTACCCTGGGCAGGTAACAGGAGGGCACAAGCAAAACAGACTTCTTTTATGTGCAACACTATGCACTAATCTAAAAAGCCCATAAAAATCTTCCTGCAATTTAGCTTGACTCCGTGCAGTACAGGAAGAGTAAATAGAGGGAATAGAATATGGATTGAGTTGATGGAAATTTACTTTAGCCTGATTGAAACTGAGGTGACATAAAGCAGATGGATTTTTTTTTTCTCACCACTGCTAGCTTAAGGAAATGAAGTCCTTCATGATGATCCCCTTTTTTATTAATTTTAATATAAAGAACACAAAATATTGTGGCTGTGAAAGAGTTGAATATGAAGCAGAAATAAAATATGTACATAAAGCAGAATAACTGACAGGTTTAATGCATTTTCAATTTATATGATGAGCACAGACACAGTTCCCCTTGCACAAACCAACACCTAGCCACAGAGTATAACATGGGACGTGTAAAATCAAAGCTATGTGGAGTGCTTGAGCCAGAGCAAGAGAGGGAGATTTTTGTGGCAGAGGGCAGGAGATGTCAGTTGGTGTGGTAGATCAGGACCTTCAGTCCATCTCCACAGCAGACGTATCTGACTTGCTCAGCAGCTGCCAGGCAGAAACTCTTGGTCTTTGTGCTGCTCTGCAGCAGTCTGTAGCACTGTCATCAGCAACAATTTGCATGTTGGATTCGAACCGGGGAAATCCAACACTTCCTGGGTGCTCGGTGGCCTTCCAGGCTATATCAAAATGGTTTGGTATTGCACCAGGCTCAGCTTAGATCCTGCTCACTTAAGGCACACCAGGGCCACAAGCCAGGCTTTGGCTTGCTGGGGCACAGCAAATGACCCAGAAAGAGAGCGGGTTCAAGGGAAAGAAAAGCAAAAGGAGAAAGAGAGAGAGAAAGAAGAGGGAAAGGAAGCAGAAAAAAAGAAGGAGAGGAGAAGAGAGGAGAAGCTGCTCACAGAGGACTAGAGCAGGGGAGGAAGCAAAGAAATCTCTGTGCTCCTGATAATAACCTGCCAGACTCCCAGGACACCCAGCCGTGTGCAACACAACCTCATTAACCACTGGGACAACCAAGCCATGCAGCTCCTGGCGCCCTGGAGCGGGGAGTCACACTGGCTTTGCGGGGACCTCCCCTCTGCCAAGGCTTTTTTGGAAGTTGCTTAGCTGCACAAGTTAGTGAAACCTCATTAGGAATAAGACCAGCTCTCCATAAAGGATAAGTTCTGATGAGTGGGTCTTTTCTCTTCTGCTTGAGCTACTGTAAGGGCTTCTTGAATTAATTTGATCTGAGCAGCAACAAAAGCCAGGTCAGGCTGTGCTCTCCTTTCCCACGTGGCTGTTTATAAGGATTTCACTGTTCTGCCTATGTTTTTCAGTGCAGAATTAAAAAATATTTACCAGCATACCATTTACCAGCAGCACCCTCTGCAGCTGTTGTCTCTTCCTGCTAGATGCCTATTTTCTATATGCCTTTTTTAGCCAGTCCTGCACATCATGAGCTCTCCTTGGGCTAGAAGAGACCGTGCAGGCTCCACACCAGTTGCTCCCTTGATAGAGGTGCCTATAATATCCTGAGCAGCTAAGGTTGTTCCATTCTTAGAGAAATATATATGTAAGGAAAATGGACTAGGAATTCCCCATGGCTTCCCAGTAGTTTCCCAATCTAGAACCTCTCTAAGGCTCCTGGTGAGTTTCTAGCAATATCTCAGTTTGGATCATTTCTACCAGGTGGTTTCTAGGAGTTTCATACAGCTTTCCAAGGATAGCTCTATCCAGAACTAGGACTTTCCCATGGCTTTCAAGAGCTGCTTTCCAGGAAATCTGAGAGTTAGAAGATTTGGAGGAATTTCCTCAGCTTTTGGGGCATATCTCACTCTCCACTCTTAGAAGTTTACCCACTGCTTCCTAGGAAGTCCTCAGGCTAGAAGCTTCTGTCTAGGCAATTTCCTGCTACTTCTTGGGATTTTATTTCTAGCGGCTTTTAGAATTTTTTTCCAGGGGTCTTTTCAAGCAATTTTCCTTCTTTCTTTTTTTTTTTTTTTTTTTTTCCCCAGTGATTTTTCTCAGAATTCACACACTGCTTTCTAGGAATTCATCAAATGCTTTCCAGGCAACTCTTCCACTGTTATTTTGTGGATTTTGAAGCTTGTTTCTAGAAATATTTCCATTATTTTCTGTAAGTTTACTCTGTGTCATCTGTGAATTATCCTACTATTTTCTAGGAATTCTTTTGCTGCTTCCCAGGAGTTTTCCCATGACTTTCTAGGAACTCCCTTGGTGCCCTCCAGGAATTTGTCTTTTACTTTCCAAGAATTCTTTGTTACTTTTTAGGATTGACAACTGCTTTCTCAGAATTCATCAACTGTTTTCCAGAAGTTAGGATTTTTTCCTACTGCTTCGTAGGAATTCACAGAGAGCTTTTCAGAAATCCACCCTCTGCTTTTTAGGAATTTGTGTGTTGTTTTCTAGGAATTCCCTCCACCCCTCCCTTTTCCCATTCTAGGAACTACCTTTACCACCTTCAAGGAGTTCATTGGTTGCTCTCCAGGAATTTTCAGTGATGTTTTCTAGGAATTCATGCTGTGCTTTCTAGGCAATTTTCTCATTTCCAGGAATTTTACCTGTGCTTTAGGAATTTTCTGACTCCTTTGTAGGCATCTTTCTACTGCTTTCCAATATATCACCTGCTGCTTTCTAGGGATTTTTCTTGCTTCTTTCTGGCAATTCACTAACTGATTTTTATAATTCTTCCTGCATTGCCCCCTGTGGACATTCCCTTCAAGCGTTACCACAGCAGTCTGTAGAGAATGAGCCTTTTTTCCCATTCCTGATGGGAAGTTGTAAGTAAACAGCTGGACTGCACCTGGGGACAGAGAACATGAGCATCTGCATAATTCTTTATTTTTTAAAAGTTGATTTTTCCAGTAGAGCAACATTTAAAGGAGTTTTGCAATTAAAGATGCTAATGTTCAAGGGTGGGAACAGCCATGCACATTGCAGCCTTTCTTTTTGGCACAGTACTGATGAATTGTCATGGAAAAAAGCACTGATTCACTTTACTAAATTAGAACTGGTGCCACAGGCACTATGAATGTTAACATGCATGTAATTATGCAAAATATTTGTACTTTTGTCTACTTTAAATATGGTACAAGTGTACAAGACACAGAGGCTGTAGGAAAAACTCCCACAACCTACCCAAAAGAAAAACTCCTTATCCCTTGGTGCTTACCAATAAATAAATAAAGGTACAGGTTTCATATTCTGTAAATCTGCTTATATAGCAATCCAATATAATAAAGCAAATTTCAGAGTTTGTAATCTCTTTCTTATTGTTGGGAATAGCTTATCTGCTGTGCAGGAGTCCTGTTTTGTGACAAAAAAAAAATGTGAGGAGTCCCTGCTAAATAGGAGTCCTTTTTTTTTTTTTTTTTTTCTTCACGTTTTTCAGTCATTTCCAGGTAACAACCGCCTTTTCCAAAATGGCCAAATACATCTCAGCTGTCTGAAGATGCTCTTAGAATATCAATGCCGGGTAAGTCCCAGGTAATGTCCTGGCAGAGGTTCCCTCACGATCAGCCTGTGCTGCTGGATGCTTTGGCCTTGTCTCTGCAACAGGACTCAGCAGGACAAAGCAAGTAATGGTCATGGAGAGAAACTAGAACTTCCCCCCTACACCTTTCACTAAGGCTGAACTAATTGCAGGGCTAAGCTTGTCTGGAAATTATTGTGTACCTGTTCCACTTGTATTAACGCACCTGTGGTAACACTGAAATCTTTGCAAATATGCAATGCCATTCATGCTTCTCCCTGTCTGTGAAAAATCTATATCTCAATAGTTTCCATAATAAGCCATCCCACATGCTCAAAGCTGAAACTATCCCAAATATATCATTGTACTCAAAGACATTTAAGTTTAATCTGAATTCCTAACGTTTGCGGAGCGGGGATGTTACTACCAGAACACTAACGCTGTGCTTCAGTGCTTGCCAATTAAAAGGTGATTTCTCAAAGTAGAGACTTTCTTAAGATGGGTTACAAGGTCAATCAGGCTTGTTTTTACTAGAAGAATGAAGAGGCTGTTGGATTCTGATTAGGAAGACTTCTGTTCCCTCATTCTGGTTTTACAGCTACTTTTAGAAGATATTGCCACTTTTTCCTGCTCGTTAGTTATCTGAGAAACTTCGTGCTTATGCCCAGATAGATATTTGACCTATTTTGTGATAAAAGTTTTTCAAGTAGCAACTCTTTTAATAGAACAAGCTCTTGCCTTCAGTAGGCTGAACCTTGCCTGATATGTCTGTAAGAACCTTCACAGCTTGGACTGCAAAAACCCAGTCCTGAGAAGAATGTTATTAGTTTATCTGGCTTGAGGAGTCAAGGACATTTCATCAATATTAACATGGTTCTGGAAGTCAATGCCCAATACCTTTACTTATACTCTAGGAAATAGTTTCAGACAGTTGAATATAGAGATGAAATTCCTCCACAGGATCAGTCGTATAAATAAATTTGACAGGTCGTTCACCTTTCTACTTCCATGAACAGCCATTGGAGAGAGACATTACTAATGAACCATAAAAGTTTTAGTCAATCTCAAAATTTCTCCGGAACATTGTATGTTGCAAGGTCATGGGCTGAATCTCACTACAGAAGAGGGAGTTGTTATTTCTTTTTGATACACAATCTGAGTACTAACGCCTAGTGCTGTTGTTACCAGCAAAGGAAGTAACAACCCCATGTTGTGCTGCTCTGGACAGGTTCTGCAGTACAAGGACAGAATTAAGTTTAAGAGACTTATGCTGTCATCTGTGATGACAGGGTTTAAATTCTTAAATCAGGATTTAGCCCCTTATGTATTCCAATTTTTTTAAAAAAGGCAAAAAATAGTGATTCCAATGCACAGACTGTTGCAAGGAAGTGAAGTGGTATTCTATCACATCTTCTAATATATCTCACTCAAAATGATCAGCTAATCCCTAGTACTGGTTGTGGTGATATACAAAGCTATAAGGAAGCAGTTTTGTTTTCAGATGGCACATTAGACTGAATGGGTTCTGCTGTGAATGCCTTACCACTCAGCAGAAACAGTCATGTTAAAACAAGAAAAGGCAATAAGTGGGATGCAAATATAACAACCATGGGGTGTCATTTTTGTTGGCTATCTCCCCTTATCTCCATGACTGTTGTAGCTAAGGCTTTAGGCTTTGCAAGTACAGTGTGTGCTACTAGCTGCATGGCTAAGGTGAACTTCAGCATTAAACTATTGCTCAGATCTGCTAACATACATGTGCTGTGGCATTTCCTGCTGACCCTAGGATCTTTCCCCACCCCTCTTTTGGAACAGTCTTAAAGCAAAAGTTTGGAAAGGACCTTTTCCTGCTAGCTAAATTGTATTTGGACAAAGATTTCTGCATCCAGAGTTGTCTAGAGGGTTTCTTTGCCTTAGGCATCTTTGGCAAATTACTGACCATTAAAAGACTTTGGATTATAAAGTAGGAAGAAAAGAAGTCTTCAGTGGATCTCTGTTGTTGTGGTTGTGTTTCCTTTGGGGGTTTCACTGCTCTGAGTTGATCATGGCCTTAGAAAGACTCTAAATGCATTTCTGATACAGGATTGCACCCGTTCTCACTGGAGTTAGCAATAAATAAGGGTGCTAACTTCTTATTTGAGACATGCTTTGAAAGAGGTTTTAAGACTGGCTCTATTCATGCTCTTCTCTATTTTCCTTTTGCTCTCAGCACAGAGTTTCTGTCACTTTTAACTGTGAAGACTCTTTATAGCTGGCTATAGTGCAGTCCCTTGCATAGGAGTTTGAAAATGCTCTTCATTCAGCTCAGGCTATCTAAAGAGTTTCTTCATCTGAGCCTCTGCATTCATCTGATTTAGGGAGAACGTGCAGTGGTTATCCCTTATCCAGGGGCTATGAACAGCAGGGGCTGCTTAACACACTGCTGCTCTCTCTGCAGATGGGTACAAAACATTTTGGGGAGAAGGAGAAGAGGTCAAACAACCCTTGACATATCCAGGCATTCTTCTCTGTTCATACCTTCCTATCAGCCTGCCCTTAGCAGTTCACTCCTTTTCTTACTAATTAGCAGCAAGCAAAAATCAGGGGTGCTAGAGAATCATATCGTAACTCACAGGCATGTCTCTCTTCACAAGGAGTCGTTGAACCATGCCCACAAGGTGATGCATTTGATGATTCCCATCTGGGAATGTGTCCAGGCTGGGCCACAGGCAGGAGGGAGAAGACTTCTGGCTGTGTCATAATTTTCCCTTTTTTCTCTCAGGAACTCCCTCTGATTATGACATGACTCTTTTAACAGATGTGTTAAGAAAGTTAGGTCTTGGCACCTAGTACCTTTTTTGCATTACTTTCCAAATTTCATTTACTTGCAAATGAGTCTTGCAAACATGTAATATTTCCTGTTTTCCAAGCTGTCTTCCAACTCTTAATAATATCTAAAAAAAGGTGCTCATTAAAACTGGATAGGCCTTGGCAAGGGGAGTTACAGACTCTGTTGGCTTTGTGCTTCTGGGTCTATTTCATCTTAGATGATAGTTACACTCAGATCTTTTTCTGCAGGCTTTCTTTTTTCTGAAAATCAAAACACAAAATCAAAATAAAAGGAGTTTTTGTTTTTGCTCAGCTTGGTGAATTCTTGGAAATCAAAGATGTTGGATGTATACTAGTTATGATTTCTTATTTTCCCAGGCAAAGTTTCAATTATAGTGAAGATCAGTACTCTGATCAGTTAGTCTCTGTGAGTTCTCAGGTTTAGCTCAGCAGCCTACGGAAGAGTCTGATTTCAGCTGTCTCCCTACACAGTGACAGATGGAAGGATCACCTCGAGCTGCCGTACTGTTGAATCCTCTTCTACATGAGGGAAAGTTGTAGCAAGTCCAATGTCAGAAATGGGCAGGGAGCAGGAACCCAGAGTCTATTTGTGGCACAGAATTCTAGCAGCTCCACCATCTTCACAAGTCGCCTTTTATTGCCTGGCACTTGACAGTACTGAGGAAGATGTAGAGCTGAAAAAGTGTTCAGCTTCTGAAGACGATCCAACTCTTTTTACTAAGGTCCTCTTTACCAGCTTCTGTGTGACATTATATAAGTGGTGATGGCAGGGGGCTACTGCCAGATGGTGGCCCAAAGAGTCCACTGAGAGCTTGAAGGATCGAGAGCTGTTTCAGATGTGTGTATATACTTGCCTAAAGGGCATTTTAACCTGCTTAGAAAATGAAATGCTTTTTGAAAAACATAACCAAAAAACATAGGGAATATTCATTTCATTCACTAATTTTTTCCATTTATTCATTTGCAAACTCTGCCATAAGATCATGTAAAGATGAACTGCTGCTTGCTGGAGAAGTTTATGAAAACTCTTTTAGCAAGCAAAATATTCCTGGTTTGATAGGTGCTGCAAACTTCCCTACACCTGGGCCCTGAGACTGGAAACTGCTGGCTGCCTCCTATGATCAAAAATGGTGAAGAGTATTGGATCTTCAATGGGAATTGGGATCTGTATGTGTGTCTCCCCATAGCAACATCCAGGTAAGTTGTCACCTGGAGTGGAAGTCTGTGTTTCCATGCATTAAGGAGCACTAAAGTAACATGGTCCAATATGTGATTTTATAACTATAGTTTCCTGTAGTGAAGATGGGTACATGATGGAGATTGCTTGGCACTGAGCTTTAGAGCCTTTAAGTATTGTCTTCATAGTCAGATCCTTTTGAGGTGCTTCCAGGTGTCTCAATGTTCCTTTTTTATTTTGGAAGGTAAAAGCTGAATGGGGTGGTTTCCAGGACATATTTTCAATCTTGACGAACAGCGACTGTTGTTGGGAAAGGTGAGTCCACAGTGAAAGTCTTCAAGTATTGATTACCCCACTCTTGAGCAAAGTATCCAATTTTTAAGCTAGAAGGTCAAGACACAAAGATTCAGCTTGCAAACTGTCTTCCAATTTCTTTGTATTTTTTTCTTTTGCTATGATTGGGTGATATATTTTGTCAGTCATGAAGTCTGTTTTAAGTCCCAGAGAATTATTGAGAAAGAAACAGTTTGTAGGTCATCATGAAAGAATAGCTTCTTCAAACTTGCTGTATATTTACAGCTCCTCCCTTTAGGAGTTTGTCTATTTGAATTAGGTGTCAGGGTGCCTAGGAAAGCTTCTATATGTGTCTTTTGCATATATTTGGGTCAGCTCAAGAAAAGTAAGGAAACACTGCTGAGCAGGGGCTAATGTACATAGGAGATATTTGATTTGTATTGACTCTTATAAATAGCTTTAGCTGCAATATGTGATTCAGATGGGAAATTGTTAAACAACTTTTGTGTCAACATTTCACTGGCAAAGATAAAAAAGAAAGGAGGAGAGACTACCACAGAGAGCAAGCTCTGGAAATAATCCTTCACAGTGTGACGTTCTACCTTGTTAGTCAAAGAGAGAACAACTAATTGGAGCATTATTTTCCTAACAGAAGCTCACATTTTGATCTCAGTTACATGTCTGCAACTGCACTAAAGTAATTGGAATAATACCTCCAGCAGAAGAAGTTCGGATTCCATGGCAATGAGTGCTAATAGCGAGACCTGCTCGATACACCAAGATGCATATATGACAGTTGGTCTCAGATAAATGTATTTCAAAAGTCAGAAAGATATCCACCTGCGCTTTGTTCTGAATCAGTCACCAAAACAGCTTAAGAAGTATTCTACCTACACATGTTCATTCACAGGAATTTTAAGTTTACTATATTAATGTCTCAAAGACACAGATTTTGTTTTCCTCAAAGCTAACAAAAATTTACAATCATAAACTGCGATCTCAGTTACGAATTCTCACTTACATTTTTATGACATCTGCTATATCATTAAAAGAATTTTTAATGTGGTACTTTTAGAGATGTGCAAGTCATGAGTTCTCAATTATGCACATGATATCTGGATGCTAGGACTGTAACGTGGCAAGAAAATCTGTAGGTAAACCTAACCAGCATGTGTACAAGTATTTCATTGCTGTAAATATTTACTGAAGATCTGTTCCCTGGGAACTAACTACAGAGGACCAAAATTGATTTTTTAAATTCCCTTTTATATTTTTTTTCCTGCTAACATTCAAATAAGATTAACAAAACTTCTGAAATTTTGACTTTCCTTTTCTTTCCCCAAAGAACGGGGAACCAGCCATTAGGGAGTTTAAATGATTAAACTTGTGATAATTCTATGGATTTAAATGATTAAACTTGTGATAATTCTGTGCCTTGTGGAGATGAACTTTACTCTCTGAACCGTATCCCAGGTCTCTGGAGGGATAAATCATGAAGTGCCTTGAAATGCTCAGAGCAAAAATCAAACTGGTTTACATGCAGGCCACTGTAAGCCTACTGAAACCTAGATAAGCAGCTAAAGGGAGACCTTACACACAGTATTCCCACAGAGTTTGTAGGAAATCTCTCTAGGCAGTTTAAGGGGAGCTTGAACTTCATGATTTCTTCACTGGTGTTCTCCAAAAAAAAAGGAGGAGCTCAGGAGGCCAATTAGAAATCTCTTACAGCAGACCAGTTAGGGCTAATAGTCATGGCTGGAGGTGTGTATTGAGTATATGTGCAGTATATATTGCATATATGTGCAGTGTGCTATCCTCACTGCCCATCATGGCAAGATGGATAGGGTTGTGCAACCCTCCAGGACAGCCCCTGCTCTTCTTTCACCCTCCTGTCTACCCTAAGAACGGATGCCTCTTCCACAGAGTATTTACTCAATAAGATGTGTATTAGCAAAGGTGCAACTCTTGACAGAGTTTTGCCTTTCACTAACAGATGCGAGAGTAGCACCTACAAGCCTGATGCTAGTGAGAGTATTTGCTTGAAATTGCTTGTAAGCACTGATTGATCTGTTCATCCATTAACAGGTCACTTGCACTGAAATGCAACAGTGTGTTGAATTGTAATGATCTTCAGCTACTTTTGTTTGTAAACCTTCAGAGAAAATAATGAAGTGCCTAGATTTCAACGAGCTGAATCTAAATTCCTTTTGCTGCAGAAGTACTGATACTCACCCAGAAAATGGAACTGCTGACCTATATATAAAAACAACATGCATGTATTTTTAGAAGTCAGAGTTTAGATTTAGAAGGGGGATATCTTCAAAATTCTTTTTTTTTCTTTTTCTCTTTTTTTAGTGGGCTATGGTGTTAAAGTCACTGTTTGATGTGTTGTAGCTGACAACTAAAACGATATGATCTGACAGCCTTCCTGCCTCCATTAGAAGGTCAAATTCTACAGTATCAGAAATCATTCCTTCTATAATTGTTCTGAGTAAATATAGGCTTCTTTTACCCTAGTCAGTCAGCACATTGCAGAACAAGCTCCAACTAGACATTTCATTCAGGACTTCAGTATAAAAGCCTTTACATCAGACATGGTGAGGAGCAGCTTGTTTCTTCAGAGATGTCTCAGAACTTATTCAGTACAAGGCTTCAGGGAAGATGCCTGCTACACATATCTTTTTATGCAGTCAGGTGGATCTGTCCTTGTTTGGCCTTGTTTCATATCTTCTCCTCAACTTCTACTTTTTCTTGGTTTTGTTTGAAACTTTGCTTCTGCATTACTTATTGCACAGGTACACTGCAAAGGGAAGAGGCTGCACTGACCCCTGCAAGACAGTGGCAAATGCGCTTTTCTTTTGACCCTCTCAGATATGCGAGCAGAACCAGGTAGGGAGTTTTGCATTCAAGGTATCTGAAGCCTTTTTGTGCTAAGTATTTCACTGTGTCTCTCTATTAGAGAGTTTCTCCCCAGGACAATTAATCTCAGAACAGAGAGGCAGAGATACTAGATGACAAATGTGGAATTGTTCTAAGCACATAGCTGCCTGGACCCTAGGCTCTTGCATTAGTCACAAAGTCAGTCTTCCTCCAAGCAGTTGGCCTCTCTCATCTATCATCACACTGAAAAGAAAAACCACAAATCTTTCCCAAGCTCCATTTTGCAGGTAGAAGCCTGCATTTAGCTGAATACTGATGTTTCCCCCTGCAAAGAAGCGCTTCCAAGTCCGTGACAGCCTTGGGTACTCTGCAACCAGCCGTTCCTCCTGAACAGAGTAGCAGATACTGGTGTAACCAAACAGGAAGTTTTAGGGCCCTGAATGGAAATGCTGAACTCTTTTGTCTTAGCTATTTGTCACAGGTTCATTCCACCTCAGAGGTAGCTCAAATCCTTCTAAGTTCCTGGACTAGAAATGAATTCACCCAAACCAGCCTCTAGTTCAGTAATGTGCAGTCTGACAGTTCATCTTGCTTTCATATCTAGCCAGAGAGAATTTCCATGTTAAATCCATGTCACTTGTTTGCCTTTACCATTTGTGGGGGGAAACTTTTTTCAGCTCAGAAGAGTCTGACTAGCATCTCCAGTAGGGGATATCAAACAGGCATTTTCAATCTTCTGCCACTTAAAGGAAAAATAATCAGAGGAAGGCCCCTGCCAATCTTTTGCCAGGTGAATGCCTGCAAAATACAAAGTGTCCCCAGAAAAGTTGGTGCCCTGAGGCAAATAACAGCTATTTGGTGATTAACAGAAGAGTTGAGAATATTGCCCACCCATGTGCCTGGCATCTTATTATCTTAATTACAATTCACGGATGTGTTTGTTGCTCAGTGACAGGCTGGGACAACCGCCTTGGGACACACGGCACAGAAGAACCGCAGGTCACACTGTGGCATTTCAAAAGGAAAGAGCAAACCGAGCAGTCTTGGGTGGAGCATCTTCTGTCCCCATGATCTGGGACTCATGTCCCCAGCTGCTATCATCCTTCTGTGGCAAGTTCCTAGTTTCTTGGAGGCAGGGCTAAGTTCAAACCTGTCTTCATATCTTCCTCTCACCCTCCAAGGTTGATACTAAAAATTGCTGGGTTTTCTTTTCTTTTCTTTTTTTTTTTTTTTTTTTTTTGCTTTTCGTTAGCTATGCTGTCATTTCCCTTCCTGTGGGATTAGGCAAGTGTGAACCTCTCCTCTCTTCAGGAGTCTCTGAGAGGACTTGGTGGCTGTAGTCACACAGGAGGAGGGTTTTTTTTTTTTTTGCCATGCTCTTTTCTTCTTATGGCTCTTTATTCTATCCCAGTGTTATCCAAACTAAGAGATGCAAACCAGAGATCATCAGACTTGCTGTATCTGCTGAACATCCTGTCAGACTGATCTGCCTGTCCTCTGCCCTGTCATGCCCCCATGCAATTTTGCCACACGTACTTGCTAAAGCTGGTTCAGCGACGCTTGGCAGCACTAGGGACCCCAGATCCTCCTCTCACCTGTCTCCCCACAGCTGAATGGGGTGTGTTTGCCCCAGGTGCTGCTGTGCATAACCCAGTGTCCATCCAGCAAACCCCTGTGCTTCCTGCTTTGCATACCAGGCTGCAAAATGTGCAGCTGAGGAGCGGGTCGGTACTATCACCAGCCCAGCTCGTGGCCAGAAAGGGGGTCTTTGGCAGAGGGATGAGGCAGGCACAGCCTTAGCTTCATCTACTGCACTGAAATTCATCCCCAACCATGGACTCCTGCACTGGATTTAGGAAACAGGGATTTCAGCAGCAGTTATGGAGTCGTGTGTATCATTTATCTTTCTGCTTCTGAATGATCAAAATCCTATTTTGACACCATCTTGACATCTGCCATGCAGTAGCAGATGTCCAGGGCATTAAAGCTTGGCTTCAGTGATCAATAATTAACAGTAGTCACATCATTTCTTCCAAAGACTTGACATTTGCTCTTCTACATAGATAATGAAAGGGAGAGCTAGGCCACAGCATGGGCTCATATATTCAGCTGTCCACCTGGGGTTCATTAAATACCTTATTTAAGCCTGAAAATATTGCAGAGTAAAAATAAGTTGCACTAGAAGGAAGAGCATCTTGGCAGCACAATCCTCGCTAGCCGCACTCCCAGACGGTGCTTTGACTGAGGACTGGATTGCTTTGCACAGAGCTGTTCCTGGTCACAGGAGTCTCGCTCACTTCTATGGGGACAAGAGGCGCCCTTGACATCGTGTCCTCTGCAGCACTGATTGCCAAAGTGGCTGCTGGCCCATCATCTTAGGCCGCACACAGATCTAAATGGAGCATCTGCGTAAGGGAGGTTTCAATCTGCTTTAGCCTCTCTGCACCTAATCAGCCCTTTCATCTTGAGGGAAATCATTGTGGAGAGATGTCAGGATGTCAAAAGCTTTCGGTGCCAACTTCCCCCTCCCTGCTGAGGCAGCACTAGCTTCCCGTTTCCAGCAGACTGGGACGTAATCCATCCCATTTTGCACAATGGCTGTAATACTAGCACTGTTTATGCAAGCACGGCCATACTACAATTAGAGCCAATGGCTTTAAACATCCAAAGGATGCCATTGGCAGAGCTTGAGCTCCAGAGGGGGAAAAGCCAGCACCTCCTCTCTGATTCCTGCAGCCATTTCCCAACCAATAATTGAAGTGCCGTAGTGTGCTCTTGATCCTCTGAACTGCAATGCAAGGAAGCACCTTTCCCAGTTTCGTCACTGGCTGTCATGTGTTCCCACAGTCTTCAGGATCCTTTGCGCTTTCTCTGCGTATTTAATCTGAGACAGGTGAATGGACCTGCTTTTTCTTATGAAGGTTTTAAATGCTCGCTGTGGGCAGAGCCATCTCCTGTGTAAATGTTAGGTGAACATTTCCTCCAGCACCAGAAAGGAAAAGGCTTCTATTCCTCCAGAAATTCCTCTCCTTGCAATAAGCAAAAAAATCCCCCTCCACATCTGTCTCCTGTTGATGAAAACAAGCCCAGAGCCTGTGGGCAGGGCTGTGAACCACTGCAGTTTGCAGGCACGGACTGGCTCAAGCCAAGCAAGAAGTCTGCTGCTGTTTGTGTGGAGGATGACTGAGTTTACTGCATTACAGTGCATTTATTGTATGCATTTTATCTGAATTCCATGTTTATCTTCATCCCCCCCCTTTTTTTGCAGTGAAAACCGACAGCTTTTAAGTGTTTCTCTCTGTAAAAGTAAACTACTCTTGGAGGTTCTAGCTGGCTTCTTTTTTTTGAGGAGAATCTGAGAAATTACAAATAGCACTGAAATGCAGCCATGTTTGATTTCTTGTGGATGTGATACATAATTTCTAGAAGTGAGACATCTTGAGGAGTGCAGAAAAATACAGGGTGAGAAATCATTGCCTAATTGGTTCGGCAGTTCAGGTAGGAACATTTAGAATTGCCCATTTGTCTAACTGCAATCAACTAAGTATTTTCCAAGAGCGTTATATATGACTTAATCTTGGCATAGAGCAAATCCCAAAGAGCCCGGGCAGTTCTAGGCACACTGCTGAGATCCGCTCAGTGTGTTTGTTTCCACATTCAGCTAGCTGAAAAGCAATTCCTCATAGATTTGCCAGGGTTTCTGGATTTTTCAACTGAGGTATTCTTTTGTGGTGGCTTTTAACCAGCTCGTTCAGGTCCAGGACCATGTGGCTGGTCAGCAGCAGACTGATGGGAGTTTGGCTGAGATGTACTCAGAGACTGGTAATGATCCATTTCTTTGGGGTGGTAGGAGGTGAATGTAGCATTCCTGGCTTGTTTTCAGGCCCTCCTAAACCGACTGTGTTGTCCCATGGTCCATGTATGTGTGATGAAGCATGTGCGCCCTTCATCCTTTAGGCATTAAAATAACAACATCCCCAAGTCCCAGCCACACTCATAAATTATGTGAGTAATTGCAGACAGGTCAGATGGAGCTATTTTCTGCAGTCCATGTAACTTTACAGCTGCCTGGCAGTGACCTGTGGCATGTACAACAGCAAGACCATTACAGCACCAGATCAGCTCAGCTGCCGTGACGCTGGACCCCTCTGCAGAGGAGCCAAGCAGGTTGCATCTTATTCTTGTTGCATCCAGAATTCAGCTATGGCCAAAAGTGCTATAATGTCTGCATTACAGCTCTCAGTTTACTGCCTGCTAGCCAGATGATGGGCTGGTCTGGGCAATGTGCTTCTCACCTAATTACTTTTTATTTGTTGAGATGAAAAAAAAAAATAGAAAGAGAGGTCCTTTTTTAATATGCAATTATATGGGCTATGAAATGTTAATGGAATTTAGCAGCTTAAAACTGTTTTTTAATTGCAAATAATTCATTGTAATATATTGAATGTCTTGGTTATCTTGAATTGCCTTGCCTGCCATGCTCATTCTTGCACCTTCCTTAGGGCTATCAAAGTCCTCCTTGTAGTCACCATGCAAAACAAGGAGCAAAATAATCTTCTGAGGGCAGTAGCAGAATGTCTCAGGGTTACTTAAACTATCCTTGCAGCAAGGCTCTCTCTTCCGACTCCGCAATGCCCTTTCTCTGGGAAACTGGCTTCTCCAAAGTTCCAGGAAGAAACTGTGTCTATAGAGAGCTAGGGTGCACTGTAGGAGCAGATGATGGAGATATACAGGGCAAACAGGGCTTATCAGGGCCTGAATGTCAACGTTGGAGGGGAAAAATAAAAAAAAGCACCATCTTTTCACTGTCTTCCCCAAACCATGCTGCAACTTTTTTCATTGTGTATCTTTATTTTTAGTCTTCTCATATTCTTGTCTTAGCCCTAATGGCTTAGTTTTATTCTTGTATTCTCAGAAAGTCAATGGCTGACTCCTGAGCCTGAAGAGGCTACAGTTTGGATGAATCTGGGTCCAGACCTGCTGCTGTGTGGCCCTTCTCACCTTGCAGCCCCATGTGCCCCACAGCTGCTATCTGCCTCCCAGGGATTTTACCTGATACAAGCTGGATATGCAACATCCTTGTGCTGCAGAACTGCCAAAAAGCAAGTCTCTCCTCAGCATGTGGTGCTTATCAGGTTTTGTCCAACACAAGCATTTCATTTCATGGATTCTGAGACCTTGAAACACCTGAGATGTCTTCAGGTCCAGAAGTCAAGGGAGAAAGCAGAAAGGGAGAAGACCAAGAAAAACAGGTAAATCTGTTATTCTGGCTCTGTTATTCTCTGCTATTCTGCCTGGTCCGCTCTCTTTGGGAAGGAAAGCATCTAGCATCCTTCCAAAGCCCAGGTCTGAGCATGGCTTGAACTGCAAAGGCGTCTTAAATAAGTCTTTTCATCTTGCAGAGGAGGTTCCTGCCATCAACTGCAGATAACTTCTTTAAACTATGGTAGCAACTTTCTGTGCCTGCCTTGATTCTTTGCTGGCAGAAGAAATCATGCAAAGCCAGCTTCCCATTTGCTTTTGAGGAATAACATGATTTCATCATTCAGAAGTTACATACACATGAATAGCAATGTTAGTCTTTGTCTGTACAGAGAAATGCTGTCTCTCAGGACATGGCATTGCAGTCCTGGCCTGGTCCCAGCCCATGGTTTAAGGAGAACAACAATTTCAGTCCTCTCCCCAGTAGAACCAGGAAGACTCTATTATAGCTCTGAAAATAAATAAAATTCAAAAGCGTTGAACAGTTCAAAAGTAAACAGTTCACAGTATTTCCTACGGGCAAGCTAGAGCAGACAGGAATGATAGTGGGAAGTGTCCTGCCACCTATTTGCCCAAGGGAGTGTGAACTAGCACTCACGATGCCTTGAAATGCTGGTTTCTTTTATGTCTCTTTTTCCTATGTCCCCCTCCTAGCTCCCAGATCGCTCCTGCCCCTGCAGTGATCGAATGAGCTTCTGTGCTGCCAGGAACCCAGCTGGGTTGGTTGGTGCCTCCAATCCATGATCGTGCTGGAGCGATGAGCCATGGAGCAGCCGGATAGCCCAACAGCGGCCACAGCTGCCGGCTCTTGGCTGCAGCGGCACAGTCAAAGCAGGGCACCAAGCTGAAGGGGAAAGACAAGCATTAACCTAATGTCATGCTAGAGGCCATTGCTCATGTGGACTCTGGAGGCCCCTGCACGGCACTGCCAGCTCTCATGCCTCTGCTCAGTGTCCCAGTGCAGGGCAGCGACAGCCCCTTTCGTTTTGATAGCCAGGAGGCTATCAAGAAATCAGTCTAAAAGCAGTGTGTGGCCTTTATATCTCTTGATTTCTTTGTTCCCTTCACTCCCTTTAGCTCCCACAGCTTGATGTACTTGGGTTTTAGTGCAGCATATAAATAATGTGGTAAGGGAAAAGGTGAGAGCCAGTAAACCCTCCCACCAGAGCAGCTAGACCCCTGGCTCTGAATCAGGTACCTGCAGTCCAGAAGCACCTGGGTATAATCACCTGGCCTAAGATGAGCGACGAGTGACCACAGGGCACTTGGGGTACTATTAGATCAGGTAAGGGTTTGGTAGGAACTGAATTTTTGCTCCCAAATGTTCTTACTGTGCTGTTTGCCCTGGGTGCTGTTCAGTGACTTATCCCCACAGTAACTATTGAGTGCTTGCATCCCAGGCAAGGCCACATTGCCAGTTTACATTTCCTACGACTGCTAGCTGGTCATTGCAAATTAATTCATAAATAATTCATCAGATGTTGTACTCTGTTCTTAAAAGACTACGGTTAGGTGGTGGGTTGTGTTTTTCGCTTGGAAGTGACACTGCTTCTCTCCTTTCTTTTGTCTTTGTTAGTGTGTGCATGGCTCCTGTACTATTCACAGCTCCTGCTTCCACTATAGATGCTTTTCTATTAGCATCTTTATAGCAGGCAATAGTTACATTTAAATCGGATTATTACCGTTCAAGCTGCTCGTGCTGTAAAAACTCTCTTTTGAAATTTGTGTTTATTTAAATACCCAAATGCTTTTGAAAGTAGCTCCAGCTAGAGGAAGGTAACTGTTATTAAGGAATGCCTCGACTCCACACCTCACTAAGCATTACTGTCCAAGCCCACTAGCCCCAGGGAGCAGTAAAAGCTGTGCTGGTGCTCACCAGGGCTGGGCGATCCGTTCCTGCTCAGATGGTTTGCAAGAGCTTGTGCTGTAGTCTCTCCCATTAAGACTAATGCAGGTGGTGCTCTCTGGGACGAGGGTAAGCTCTGCCTCTGCGTACTACAGCCCTGGGTGCTCCTTGGTTTGCTCCCATGAGAACCCAGACTCCCTGTAAATATAAATATGCCATGCTGAAGGCCAGATCAGGTATGTGGTGGCTGAAAGAGGGAGGCTCAGGCCAAGAGTGGCAGCCGTGCAGCGACAGCAGCCCTTTTCAGCATGTGCATGTGTTTTGTTTCTTGCCTCTTCTTATAGATATTCCCCGGTCTGGCCAAGCAACTGGAAATACTCAAGCAGATGTAGTATGCCTATGGCTGGCTTGAAAGCTTGGGCCTTGTGCTTACGTTGGGGGTGGAGTTTAGGCCAGGTAAAGTGACTTTTTTTGTCTCCTTGTTGGAATAGGTACTGAGCAGCACTGAGGTTTCATTGTCTTCTGGCTACCTGTGGGTTATGTTGTCATTTAAAACATTTTGCTGTATAGTCTGAGGGTCAGACCATGGCTCAGAAACAGGGCTGACACAGGAGGAAGAGGAGCACCGGCTTTAGGACAGCCCTGACTCGGCTGTCCCCAGAGCTCCAGTGCCAGCATGAGCCGCCTGACGCAGGGGCAGCAGCAGAAAGCCAGGTCCAAGGAGGTTATCAGAGAGATTTAAGAGGGGTTTTGTGTTTTTTCCCTCCCTACACGCATGCAATGAATGGAGCAATGCAGATGGCAACAAGCACTGCCAAGCAAGGAGGCAGTGGGCATGTTTTCTGTCTGCATTGCTGTGTTTCTTATGAGGCTGAAAACAAAGGCTACAAGTAGGAAAAATATGTCTCTGTAGGTGTGAAAGGGAAAATGCTACAGTCAATGCAGCACAAGCTTAGCTAGGCTGAAGCAGAGTGGCTATGTGAAGGGCTATTCACGATCCCCAATTATAAAAACTGCAGATCTTGTCAGTAATGTCTATTACAATACCCTGACAGTGTGAGATATATTTAAAAACTACTTAAACACTGCTTTTTGTTCTGAAATGATTGCAAAAGAACAGCCAAGCTCTATCTGTTGGCCAGATTTCTTGCTTTCTCTCTATTAAATGAGGGCATATAATTTCCCCTAGGGAGACATTTGGCACTGGGGCTATTTAGGTCTTAGTCCTCATCACTAAATTCAAGAGGATTTTTCCATTCAATTTAAGGACAGATGAATCAAGGTCACAGTACCAGAGAGAAAAACTGTTAAAAACATACGCTTGTCATCACTGATTTTGGAGACTGGTCCTAAAAGCAATCACTCTGATTTAACAACTCAACTTCAGCAGCAACAACTTGTCCATAGTAGACTTAGATGAAAAGCACAAGAAAACAATTGCACATACAATTTTAAAATGTTAAAGTTGATATCATTCTGCAGAGTTTGAAATCAACTCATTTGGTTTTACTGATTATTTTCTGCCTTTATAATTCTGTTTTTATTCGTTTGGCCTTTTTTATTTGCTATTTAGGACTAAAAGCCAACCTAAATTGCTCACTTAAAGAGAGAAAAAGGAAAACAAGCAGAAACTAGAAGATACATTTTAAAATGTACAAAGGCAGAAACTGAATTTTTGATGATTTTTCCAGGGACTCAACTATGAAACATAAAATTCTGTTTTTACCACAACTTCCCAGGCTTTCAAAAATGTCTACAGATACAGCTGCTAACAGGTACCACTCATAATGTTTCTAGCTATTCAGCTACAAAGAGTTGTTTCTTATACGCTGTTTCAGTGGCATCCACAGCAACGCGGTTCTATACTGGGATTGGCTCATAAATTGTATGATTTTTTAACTCTCTATTTTTTTTTAAGGGCAAACAATCCAAAATCCACAGCCTGGTAAACAGTGCTTTCTACAAAGTATCCTGAACTTGCATTGCATTTTGGCAATGTAACAGCTGTGATGACTGGACTTGCATTTGAAGGTAAGCAGAGGTTTTTGGCTGGATTGAATTTGTGCGATTTATTGAGATGAGCAGCATCAATTAACACTTGCCTTTACTGACAATACTGAGGGCTTTGATGCTGCAGAATAGCTCACTGCGATGGTCTGGTCAGGCAGCTCTGCCAGATCGATGTTGGTTTGAGCTCTCATTCACATTTGCTACTCTCAGAAAAAAAAAGAATAACACTTCTTTCCTTCTTAACAATCAATCATTATTTTATTAATATATTTTACAAGATTGAAGTTGAAATCATTTAAATACAAATTTATTTTTATACAGAAAGTGTAATAAAGTTAAAATAGTTCCTTGTGTAATTCATAGCATTATTGCAATGCTTACAAAATTTTGCATAGAGTGTGCAAGGATTGATGTTGTTTGATACAAAAAAGCTGTATATTTTCCCACACAACCACACACATACATAAATTAAAAAGAAAAAAAAGCCAAACCAATCTGAATTTCATGATGAGAACTGTGATAAGACTTCAACTTCATTTTGCCCTCTTTACACTATCAAAGTCATTGGTGGTTATCAGAGTAGAGGTCAGACAAGGTATTTTATCATCACAGATGAAAACTGCTATAGCATATGGGTCATGCCTATATGATACAGTTGTAGATGAATGGGGTTTCGCTTCAAGTCTCACCGAAAGTTGTTTTGCTGTCGGTTTTGCCTACGCGGAGCATATATCGGGTTAACATCAACAACTCTTATCGGCATTTGAGCACCACCACTCACACAAGGCAAAGAATTAAAATAAGGTCTAGGCAAAAAGAAAGAAAGATAAAAAGAAAAAAAAGAACAGGAGCTAAATTGGATCCAGCAAGTCGACCCCAGTCCCGCTCCCAAACTATGCACACCTCAGGTCCAGCTCAGGAAAGCTCTCCCCAGAAGGAAACCCCTATGTGAAACCCAGCAGCCACCCATCCTAACGTTGTGTGTGGTGACTGCTCACATCTGCTCCTTAGGAGGCTCCTGGCCAGCTTGTGCTGTGCTGAGCAAGGGCAGGATCTGTCAATCTTTTCTTCCATGCTCCTTCCATGTGAAAAGACACCCGACAGCAAAACCCTCCAGCAGCACCAGCAACTCAGAGCCGGCCAAGCTCTGCACCCAGAGAGGGTAGCGCGAGGAGAGCCGCACCACAGGCCCCGCTCAGGCCTAGCAGCAGCCGAGCTGGCCCCCACGTGGAGACCTGCCACCGCCGTGCCCAGGCCCTTGCCATGGTGGTCCTTCCATGCTGCCTTGAGGAGAGTCCAGGCTGGGCTCTCCACAGGGCGACCGGGATCCTCCTGCCAGGCACGCAAAAGGCTGAAAACCTCCTGTCCAAACCCTTGGCCATGGACGGGGCCACATCCTCCCTCACGCCCACACTGGCCATAGAGTGAAATGGCCGCATGGCGCGAGGCCCTCAGCGCTGCTCCAGCCGGGCTCACGCACCCTCAGCCCTGCTCCTGGCTTGGAGGGCCTATCCTCGAGACCAGGGAGAAAGGGCAAAGCCACCACCAACCTCCCCACCTGAGGCAAAACACTCAGGATGCCCTCCCAGAGGTGCAGGAGCTCAACTGGCTCCAAGAGCTAACCCCTTGCACCTTCTGGCATGGCTACTGTGGCTCGCAAGGTGTTCAGAGGCTTTTTAGGACAGCAGCCAGTAGTTTTTACCATTATTTACACCACTTAGACTGCACAGACATGCAACCTGTCAAATCATTAATACTGCGAAAGTATTTTATTATCCGTTCCATCACAAGAGCTGTTAGCTGCACACACCTAGAAAAAGGCCCAGAAATGGCATAATTGGCTCTTTTTCAGTGAAAAATCCTTCCTCGATTCTGGAAGAGAGCTAGTTACAGTGTTGGTGGGGTAGTTTTTGGAGGTAACTAAGTGTGCGAAGAATTGTAACAGCAACGTTTCTTCAGCTATAATCCAGTCTGATAAAAATAGATCCGCCCACAAATAATTATTCTCTTGCTCTCCAGTATAAGCCTGCCTCAAGATGTTTCAAGGACTCCGTTATGAGGAAATCTTTAAAAGACCAAAGAAACTGCATTGCTTTAGAAAGCGATAATGCATTTAGCAGTAGCAGGCTTCAGAAAGCTTTATCTCTTATCAGCATTTAAGCCTTTTGAATGGAGCAAAAAATGTGAGAGTACAATGCAATTTTAAATTCCTGTTATGTGCAAAGATGCACATGACCCATGCTTCGCAATGGGTCTATTCCTATAATGGCAAATGGGCAAATGTGTTAGAAATGGTGAGACTTTCCATTTGGGAAGGAGCTGATGAAAGGCTCCAAAGTATCTTTTCTACTTTAGAAAAAAAAGGACCTTTTTTTTTTTTTTTCTTTTTTCCCTACAGCTGCAGTTTATTGTAAGCTTTTTGTAGCAGGACACACCACAAATGTAGCATTTCTGCAGAAATCTCTCCCTTTTCTGCTTTCTCTTTTATGGCAGAAAAATTGAACAAATTAAATGCAAGACAAGCATAGATTTATGTATAGTTTCATAGTAGATATACCATCCCCACTTTTAATATTGATAAAAACCTAATAACTCACACTATCTGTGATGATGAGTTGCTTCAAAGGAGTTCCTGCTTGCTCCAACCAAGCAGCCCCCAGCTCCTGACCTGCCAATGGGCTTGTGACAGCCGCTCAGAGCCACCACAGCGCTTTGGGTTGTGATAAGGTGAGACATTTCCTCAGAGCAACAACAGTGATAGCTTTCCAGCAGGAATTACACTTGTAGCAAATTAATTTTTAAGTGACTCGCAATTCTAGCTTAAAGTGACTTGGATAGGAAGTCTCAGTGGTATGCAATGATTGCATTTGCTTCTTCATTTTAGATAAAAATCCTGCAGCTTTAAATATCCATCTTTTCCCGTACAAAGAAAGTGTGTCACTGTTCACAAGGGCACAATGCAATTCAAATGGTAGCACAAGAAATTCTTAAATGATAAAGCCTCAGGGCTGTGTGTGCTTAAAAATTATCTGCACCTCAACCTCAGTAGTTTTCTAAACACAGGCTATAATTTCTATCCAAGCCCCAAACCACTGTGGCTGTTGTGAATGAACGCAACACCCTAAAAATCTTAAGAAACAGCCCAAGCTCTGAGTGGTTTCAGTGACAATAATTTCACTATGAACCATGCAAGACCAAACGTAGTTGCTACCATATTTAGTAAAATGGCCAATATTAATTTAAAATGTAATAGTGTAAGCATTTTTGTTTATTCCTTTACTGTGATAGGGGGTATTTGTCACCTCTTCTTCTCCCTTCTACCTGCCTTATTCAATTCACTCTGCTCTTGCTTGAATAATCTATTCATTGGTGCCACATCAGTGCTTAACTCAATCACAGCCATAGACCTGGAGCTGTGAAAATACTGCAACTTCTGTGCAGAGGCCTAATTTCTGCTTAAGTTTCCCTACAGCTTAAGTGACACTGCCTCATGCTTCCTACTTGTTGGTTTTGCTCTGCAGAAGTATGAGAGAATGAGTACAAGGGCACCTGAAAATGGCCCAGCGTGTGGGCAGAACACTGGCTACCAAAATATTACACAGCAGTTTTAGAATTGATGGAAAAGGTTAAAATGTGGAAAACCTAAATGTTACGGTGATTGCACACCTCTACAACGACGACAATGACGGCAAAAACGCTGCTGTTTTCACATTTGAAAAGTACTGACCTGCTGATTGCTAGTGCTTCACCGAACTGCTCCCTACGTTTGCTCAGGTGCAGTTTGGATGATGACATTTTGAAATTTAAAATGTCAACCATAAAAATAAAAGAGCAGAGCTGCTAACTTTTTTGTTTTCACTGTATGTACTGTATGTACTTCAAAAATGAAAGGATTATGACTGAGCAGGGTAATTATGAATTCTTACGACTAAAGATTCAGATGGTCTTAGTACAGGATCCCCTCTGGTTTTCTAGTGCCACTGAAATGGAGCATGAGTGCACCATGCCTCTTCTCGATAACTCCACCACTGTCTCATTAACCCTGCCACAGTTCCTCATCTGTTACAGCTTGAATGCAGTTAAGTAAAAAGCCATACACTTACTTGGTTTATTTATACTTTTAGCCTAAGACAGAACCTTTTAAAATTCTTAAACTCTACCACATTTCTATAGCTTTCAAATTTCAGATATTCCTGCCTTCTGTGTGCATTTAAATAATTCCTTTTCTCCTCATTAACAAAATTAAGAATCTTCTCGACGCTTTCTTCATTCAAATGCAGCCATGCAATAAACCTGCATTCTTTCTGCCCAAATCCAAAAAGCACCAGTAAAGGTAGTGCTTTTCGGGGGTGAGGGCACCTAGGTAAGGGGTGAATTTCTCTAAGTCTTTGGTCTTTGCCTCACTCTTCTTTGCAATATGAAACTTAAAGCTGTAACAGTAAATATATATATATATATGCATATGAAGAATTTTTTTTTGTAAACAAGTGTATATGAACATGTATATATATGAGTACATGTGAGCATTTTATGACAACAAAAGCTAATTTCCTTTAAGAATACCTGTAATTAGAAACTAGATATGACACTAACTGACTTAACACCTTCACAAGATCGATAGAAATCTGTCTTTACCGTTGGAGCAATTTCTAAGGAGCTTTTTCCTGTTTTAGACATCATTCTATCGCTATAACACACAGATACTATTTTAGGCTTTTATCTTAAACTGTTTTTTTCATATATTGTGGTATTTGTGATTAAATGAACAAAAAAATCCTTTTCAAAATACAGCTGTTTGACAGCATTACTGAAAGAAAGAAGTATAAGTCATTTCTCCACATTTAGTTTTCTAACAGCATATACCTGGGAGATGCCTCACACTTTTTTCAAAGTTGCTGGTTTCCCCTGTCTTCCTTTACTGTCAGCATTTTCTTTGTACTGTCAAGTGCACCATTTCACTGACTGCTGGGAAATTTACACTTCAAAAAAAGTGTACAAAGCAAAAAAAAATTATAGAAACTTGGACAATGGATACAGCCATATAATTATTATTAGGATCCCTGCTTTTGCTAATGACAATGTTTTTTTGGTTAAAAAACAAAACAAAACACTCTAACTCACTTATTACAGCAGAAGGCCCATACATTACATGTGGATAAGGTCCTGGTGTACAAGTAAGCAATGTCAATCATTTTTTTTGACTGCTTACTAAAGTGTGGCATTCAAAGCAAACATAATAAGGTCCCAAAGCCCTATAAAGTTAAGAGTTAAAATACATAAAAGCATTTAACTGCAGTATTCATGGTTGCCTAAGGTATGCTGACATTAGTACCACAGTTGCTTGATTAGCATTTCAATGTGTTTTTAATGCACATAACTGCAATGCAGAATCGCATGCAGCGCAGTCAGGGCTCGGCCCTGCAGCCACTGAAATTAAGTGGCAGTGTTTCCACCAGCCTCAGTGCCCTGATTTTTTGCTTGTAAAGATCTTGTCCTAGCTCAAGCAGCAAAGCTGTTGACATCTCTTCTACTGATTTCAATAGAAGCAAATTCACAATCCACCTCAGCCTTGCCTTTGCATTGGGAGGTAGAAACTCCAAGATAAATGCGTTCTCCCTATCAGCAAATGCTGACCTAAATTACAGGCCCAATTCATAATGAAACATGCAAAACTTTGTGCATTTTTTTAGTATTTTAACTGGGGTAGGGAGAGCATATGTGCAAAACTCCATCCAGAAAGATTCTAATTTGCATGGATTTGGGGAAAAACAACTCTCACAGGTAAAGCAATTCTGAGTAATGCATAGGCAACTCAAACATGGCAAAGGTCACATCATATGGATAATAAGAAGTGCAGCTCTGCACAGACATCCTCTTTATTAAATGTCTGCTGATCGGACCGCCAACAAGGCAGGAGGAAGAGGGAGTCTCATGCATCTGCCTTTCCCCAGGGAAGTTAGTGTCTCCACAGTGGCCCCCGTACAACAAGCAATGAAGTATGAGATAGCTGGATATATCTGCATGCTACTTTTCAAACAAAATGACTTTTTTTCCTTGGACCCTCAGGCACACAGTCCTGTTTGCTCTGGTTTGTCACTTGCTGAACAGCATGGGATTAGCCCTGTAGCTAACCCAAGAGCATATAGTATCATCTAAACTGTGGCCTTAAAATTCAAGTGGGGCTCAAATGATTTACCAGGCTTCATCCAGGTTCAATCTCTGTAACACAGACCTTGTCTTTCTATACAGGGTTTTTAAGGTGGAAACAGGCTTGTAAAATATATTGAAGCAATTGGAATTCCTTTAAAGTACTCTTTTTTTCACCTCAGTGAATCTTTCTGCAAAAGCTAGTCTTTTATAGTGACAGCACAGACACATTAAGGTTCTTCCTTAACAGCTCTCCCATTGAAATCCATTAAAAAAAGGCATACGGCCAAACATCCTTAAGCAGTTTCACAGCCTTTATGAAATAAGAAGGTGATAATCTCATCTAAGACCCAAACTGACAAGACTGGCCACTGAAAATGCAGCTCTTGGAATAGAAATCCTCAGCAGAACAGATAGAGAGCAAGGGGATGGAGAGACTGAGTCTATCTCTTGGTTGCAACATGGGACTGCAGGAGCACTGTCCTTCCTGAGGCAGTTCATGTGCTCAAACCAGTGTTTCCCACTAGCATCAAAACTCTAAATCTAGCATCAAAATGGGATGGGAAGGCTAATGCAACCACTTCTCTGCACCCAGGACTCTTCCTGCAGCACGTTGCTTCCCAACGCTCACGCGCTTCTGCACACGGGGTTTGTGATCAACATAAAATGACACAAAAAAACTCTACAGTAAATGAAAAAATCTCTACAGTAAATGTAGGACTATGAATGGGACTTCAGTCGTGGTCCCAGAGGTAACGTACACAGTATTTTGCTATATTTAACATGGTAAAAAACATCTGTATCTCACTAAGTGCCCCTCCAATCTTAATATCTGTTTTATGTTGCACAACCACTTCCTAGGACACCTGGTGACAAGACCCTCCTGTCCCTCCCCCCAAATAAACTAGTTTTAATAACAAGATAAACATGATGTGCTTCTCCTTGCTGAGTGCATTGACTTAAGGCATAGGCACAATTCCCCTCTTTGAACAGAGATGGTATAGTCCTGTGTCCCAATACAATTTTTACCCTGGGTGACCCTTTGCATTCAAACATTGATTCAAGACATAATAATTACAGGAATCATTAATTAACAAACTGTTTGAACTCGTTAATTAATCTGACAGCATTACTGAAATGAATCCTCTATCAGGTGTAAATTTTACAGGATTGTTGCTTTGTTGGGAAGCAACATCTAAACCAAAGTTCATGAAAGTCAAAGGAAAACTTTCCATTGAGCCCACGCAGCTTTGGATTAGGCCAGAAATGTTCTTAAAAAAAATAAAGAAAAAAATGGTAGACCACAAAAAAATACAAGGAAATATGTTAAAATAAAAAAAAAGTTTTTTTTAATTTTTTTTTTAAAGATTCTCTGTTGGCTATTTTTATCTTGAAAATTGCTGAAAATTGGTATTCTTAAATACCAGCTTTTCTTAGATATCATTAGGATGGGCACAAATCTGTCAGATTTGCACATGAGGTGATATTTTCAAAAGCATCTCAGTGACTTAGAAAGCTTGCTGCCCTCATGAGATTTACTGTGACCTAGACATTTTCGAGATAATTATCACATTAGTTTCTCGGGGATTTTTTTGTGTAGTTAGGGGTCAGAATTCAATGTTATGGGCTTCTCATTACTTTTCATGACTTGAACAGAAAAAATAATGCTACCAGATCAGATCTCATATTTTATCCTGTCCATAAGTGACTCCTAGACTTAAATATGTAAAAAAGCATCCATGAAAAGATTCAGCCACAGAGCTTTGGGGGTTAATGTTCTAGATGAACCGCTATCCAAAGCCCTTGCTTTCTTGTAATCTTTGTCATAACCTTTATAAATTCTAAAAAACAAAGAGAAAAATCTGTTTCATTATCAGCGTCTCTGATATTTGCAACATACATAAAATGTTTTCTTAATTTGGAGATATCTTTAGGTTAGTGCTCCAACTGATGCTAGATAACAGCATAACATCTCCAGAGATCCTCATTGTAAGATTTAGCGAAGATAACAACATTGGCTTTATTTCTTCTCCCAGTTAGTTACACTAACCTTCACATGTTTGTTAACTTCCCTTGGTTTGCTAAATTCCAACTTGGGAGTGAAAAGGTCTCCCTTAAGAGACTATTAAATATCAGTCCTTCACAGCTTGAGTGTGTCCTGTCCGAATAGCCTAAGACATCCTTGGCCATGCACAGGCTCATGTAGATCCCTTTCAGATAAACCATTTATACCAGTGAGAAGATCTAGACTCTTCTCCTGGCCAAGGACTGGGAAGAACAAGGGAATAAAATTATTTTTTCCCAGCAGGGAGTCCTACTCTAGGTGAAAATTAAATAATTTAATTTAACCTTAGGTATCTTGGCTCCCTCTGGGCCATCAGTACAGAATGTCTGGCTGTTTTTTTTTTTTTTTTTTTTCCAAGTCACTGATTTAATGACGCAAAAGTAATCAGAGAGGCTGCTCTCCCCTTTGTGCTAGGTCTACACTGGTTCTATGGCCTTGATCAGTCAGCAATCCCATTGCTCTGAGAACATGATCAGTAAGGAGGGATGATCATCAGAATATATAAGAGAAGGGTCTAGGGGAGCATCTAGTCCAATTTAGAATATTGTATCAGTAAATTTTGGCATGGGAAGGAAAGAAAAATGCTACACAAATGTAACAGGGTCACCCTGGGATTCCTTGTACTGAAACATCATTTTACACAGAGGATATATATATTTAATATATATATTTTTTTATATATATATATATATTCACACACACACGCGCGCGCACACACAAAAAAAGTCTTTGATAGGCTTTCTGTGTTCTAGTAAAAATAGTTGGCAGCTGCAATCTGTGAGACCAGAATTGGCTTTTGCGCTGCCCGCGATGCCCCACTGCAAATTGTCTCTCAAAGGCAGACGCTTGTATTTATCTGGCAGGTCGAGCTAGTGCCTGCCTGAGACAGAAATAACCTCCCATTGGGACACACACAGAGCTCGTAGATTTTTTGCCTGGACCCTGCAGAAGAGGAAGATCCTTGAGGCAAGTTAGGTAGTTTGATTTTTGCAGAATTCAACGTTATCTGAAGTTGGAAGGAGAGAGAGAGAGAAAGAGAAAGAGCACATTAGTGGACAGATGTTATTTTTGACCTTGTGTTTAAAGAAAGAAACTTCACTGGAAAACTGAACTGTGCAAGCAAATGTATTAAAGGCAGATGAAGGGGAAAAACCTGATGTAAATCTGCCTTTACCATGAGCCTCCCAAGACCTCCATTTTTTATCTGCTAATCTATCCATGTGTTTTCTTGGATCATAACTTCCTGAAGCACCTTGGTGTTTGGATTAACTCTCCTCACACAGTGCCTAGCAGTGGGCTGTGAGCACCCCATTGCCAGTGGGGAAGTGTTGTTGTATCCAGGTCACATCCACATAACAACTCCTCTCTTCTGCTGGCACTTCTGGCATTGGGATCGCTTTTACATTCTCACTTGCAGGCTCGCAGCACCGACTCTAGTGAGCACTTTTAGCCCATCCATTGCCTGAACTTTCCTTTACAGAACAGAATGCTAAAATGAATATATGGCCCCTGCCCTACAAGTGCTCCAGTGCAGAGAACAGCACAGTGTGATAATCTGCAGAATATGCTCATGTCTTGCAATTACAATAAGAGCCACTTCTTCAGTTTTAGTAACCAACCATCTAATCTCCTTGAAGAGACAGGTCAATATATGCATTTCCAAAGGAAATTAGTGTTAAAAACATAAAGGCAATTTTTGCAGTAGGGAAATGCCCTGGATTTCAATTGCAGTCTGTCACCCATTTCCCCTCTCTCCATCTGAGTTTGGAATATATACACATACCAATAAAGAGAATGGCAACTCCTATTTTATGTATCACATATAAAGATGGGCAATGCTTAGGAAATCTTGGGCCCCTGCTGCTGGGAGGCTCATATTCAACATAAGTTCTTTCTGCCAAATGCTTTTGCTAGGTTCCCCAGTGCATTTCTCAGCCACATCCTTCGTCAGTCTTCCATCATTGCAGAGAGAAAAGGGGATAAGAACTGTATGCACGCAAATTTTTGAGACACTAAAATAAACTATTTATCAGACATTATTTTACTTTCGTTCTGTGATATAATTTTTAGTTATTTTCTCTTCCTTTTGGAAGCTTCCTCAGTACAATGACCTATGTTTCCTAATGCTGCCTTTCCTTCCAGAATGAAAGCATCAGCTACAAAAGCTTTCAGATCAATACAGCTGATTTATGCTCTTACAGAAAACTGCATAAATCTCCTTAAACATCAGATGCTATTATCCAAGCACTTTAGAAATAATGAATCAGTCTTCTCCACAGAGAGAGATGTGTTTGCATCCGATGATATGTGCAATCACTACTGGCAGAAACTAAGCTATGAAGGCCTGCTTCACCACTGTTCTGAAATCAGTGTTTCATATAGAACTCTTAAGTGAATCAAGAGGTTATAAATCTGCAGGTGTGGGGCTGGGTTTGTTTTGCTGTAGGACTTTGCCTACCTCTCCATCTTTGGATTCGAGCCTGAGCTCCGTCCTGCACGTGGCTTTCAAGCTGCCAGCCTCGGCGTTGATCTCGATGCCTTTTGGAGCTTCCATCACCAGTGCACGTGTAGGCGATTCAAGTCTGCAACAGAAGACAGAATCACAGATCCTGGTGGCTTTAAAACTCATGCTGAATTTTAGACTGCCTTCTTGCACAGTCTGAGTGCATGCTGCAAGGCACCTTAGGCACCTACTGAATTTTCGATCCAAGCCTGTTTTAAGTCAATGGAAAGAATTCATGTGCAATGGATAAAACACATCACTAATCCAATCTGCATTGCACAGCAGCTTTGCTTTGCTGTAAATGCTGGAACGAGGTGCCAAATGCAATGAGTTTCTCCTATAATTAACTGGCCCATATACAAGTTCAGATTTCTAACTAGCCAATACTACTAGAGATCTTACCAAAGCAGTACACTTACACACAGAGATCATTAATGACATCTAAGCAAACCGAAGAGTAGAAAGATTAAGACCCAATGTTTGCTGGCTTCCAATCCAATGCTCACATCACACTACTCACATGCAGGCCCTCTGTGCAGGCCTTTGACCCCCTTCTAGTGGTGAACAGCCATACAGAAATCTGACAGCACAGCACTGGCCAACACAGCTGATCCTTTCAGTTCAGGCACAGTTGAGGTTAATGCTTTAAGATCTCAACATGCAAGGCTCACTCTTTGGTGCTGATTATCCATTCATAAGTGTCACAACATCCATATCCTTCATCATAAAGTCTCTGAAGGTGAGTCTCTTAAGTTTTTTATAATAAAGTTCTCAGAATTGTCTTTCTAGTTGATACATCACAACTTATTTGCAGTACTATTGCAGAAACTATGTTATGCTCTCACCAGATGAAAAGGACAGGAGAACTTTAATGGAAAATCCTCTGCATCACAGGAAAGGCTTGGGCAGACAGAAGCAAGCATATGGACAAAACTAAAGCACAAGGGCAGCACATGACAAAGCATGCTTGGGTATCTCTTTGGGTTTGCTTGTGTTACTGCAGTGGCATTTCATCTATTTCTCTACTCTTTATATAATTTGTGCAGGTGCAAGCACGTGTATTCTGGAATGGAGTCCTGCTGGTACTGAGACAACATTATAGGGGAACTGAGGGAATTCATCTGTATTTATTGTAGCCAACAGTTCAATAAAGCAGAGGCACAGTTCCTTCTATGTAGCACTTTTCAAGTTATGACTTTGCCACTTGTTGGTCTCTTCATATCACTGTTTTTTCAAACACCTTCCCTCAAGATCCCAAACTCATTTGTAATTTCCTGGCTGACCCAAATAAATATAATCTCCAGGGAGGAACTAAGGAATATGCAGCACAAACAGTGAGCATGGTCTCATGGTTAGTAGCATCCCTCCTCTCTCTCTTTTTTTTTTTTTCCCCTAATTGAATTTTCACTTGCATGGAGGAGAGAAATCCTGCTAAGCATGACTCACAGCAAACAGTGCTATGATTCCCTCTGACCTTCCAGTTGCAATGACTGCCTTATCAACATCTGTTAGAATTTCCTTACAGCAAAAATAGTCATGAGCAATAGTTATGGTGACCTGATGCACTGTCTGCCCCACCACGCCAAGGGAGATTTCTGCCCAGGGGTGCGATGCATTCTCATGCTTAGGGGGTGCAGCGCACAAGCTGGTGTCCACTCTGAACCACTAAAGACACTCCGCTTGCACTGAAGTCCCAAGGATCTGCACAGTAATGGCTGAGAGAGAATTTAAAAAAAAAGCAATGCCTTCAGTCACTATAGATGAATTCACCAGAGATGTGCCAGAACCTCAAGACAGCTGAGCTAATCTGCAAGATAAAATAATTCCTGGGGACTATGGCCAGGTGACTCTTCAACTCTCCTACATCTTAATGAATCTTCCATTTCTTTGATGTCGTGGCTGTCTCAATACGTTTGTTCATCTGTTAATCTTGTAGCTAGTCTCCCCAAGGAGAAATAAATCCTTTATTTAACTGAAAAACAGCATTCAGACACCACAGTGCAAATACGCTCATTTGCAGCAGCAGTCAATCCCTGCCCGCCCCACTCTCACAACAGGACTTTAGAGGTGAGGGTAGAGAACAAGGGAAAACAAGATTTTTTTCCAAAAGCAGGTGTATCACATAGAAGAGGATCTCCTACTTGTATACTTTCCCCTGTGCTCACAGAACCCCATTATAACAAAATTATATTCATCCTATGAACAAGCTACCAAGTAGCTGGGAGTTGATTAGATAACATTTTCCCCAAAGTTTTAGTCTTTGTTCATACCTACAAAGTGACTACATTGTTCTCCCTCCTCCTCCCAGCTGAAACCTACAGGGAAGATAACAGCATCTTCAAAATGCTGTTGGAAATCCATGCATTTTTAGACACATCCTAATCCCTTCAGAGACTTCTGTCTCAAGGAGACACAAATGTCCATCTCGAGCATCTCCTAGCAGTCAAAAGTGTAACATGGGACAGCTGCACATGCCCAGGGTTTTGTTGCCACTCTGTAATCAAGTGTGCTCCCTGCAGCAGCATGTGCATTTTTGGAATGTTGGATGAGCTGAACCCCCTTCTGTCATTCTATATCACTAGCTTAGACATCTGCAATTTTACTGACACGCTGAATTAACCAAACATCATCCCTTTAATGCTAAAAATATCATTTTAAAGCCCCAAGTTTTTTTAGAACCTTAAAATTATGGAAATGACTGCAAGTGCTATAACTGCAAAGTGCAGCTTTTTCAGTGATGAGAAACTTGTGCCTGCATGGTTTTGTAGTTAAGTTCTGGGCTTAGAGCTGATTCTTCTCTCTCTTACAGTGGTCTGATGTTGGTGTAGCTCCATCAGTTCACATAGGACTTCCGTATAAGTGAAGACAGAAAGGTCTTAATAAAAATTTCCTTGGCATTTGAGGAACATATGACTGCAAGAGATTTATTTTAATTTTTTTTTTTGATTTCCTGAATGAATCCCTGAGACACTTGTCTAAAACCGGGAGCTGCAAAGCCAGAGAAAGCAGTTGAGGAGTTTATGCTCTAGGGAGTTTGAGTAATGTTTACCAAATACTTTTTTATTTTTAGCAAGTGTTTAAGAGACACTCTGCTTTTAAACCTAACTCTGTCTTCCAGAGCAGAACCAATTTGTAGACTAATACTGAAAGAAAATGATTTAGTGATGAACAGATAATTTGTTCAAAATCAACATTTGTTTTCCAGTATGGTACTCTGGAGCTGTCAGTAGGATTCACATCTCCAAGCTAGGTGTAATCCTGTATTTATAGCAGTAGGCTAGAAAGGTGGCAGGATGAATAGAGATTGTTTCATTATTTGCTCCTGCTCTTGAATTTTCCACCCCAGCAATTGGCATATAAGCCCTTTTTATTGACCACATTGGTGCTTTATTTTGCTCCAGGACCTGATTCTGACTGCTCTTACAGAGGTGTAAAGGGAGGGCAACATTGCTGTGACCCTTAGAGTTACACTGATTTTAAGATGCTGTTGATGATTTCAGAACTTAGATATGTTACTTCCTTCTACTGAGATGAAGTTGCTCCTGTCCCAGTACCCTAAGAGGTGCTTGAACAGCTGGTCCCCTGGTCTGGCTGACAATCTTAGATATGGAAACCTCTGCTTAGTTCCCAGTTTTCTTACAGATCCCAGACTATTGCATAAACCAAAAAAATTAAAAGAAAAGAGACAAGCAACGGGACTTTCAAAAATACCAAAGAGCCCACGATACTCTTCATACAACAGGTGTATGTATTTTTGAAAATCCCACTGAGCACCTAAATGCTGTAACTTGACTCTTAAACTCACTTCTTAGTTGTGCAACATAGAGCACTTCCCAACTTCACAGAGGAGGAAAAAATAAATATATTAGTGGTTGTGAACCAATTACATCTTGTAGTAACTGAAGCCAGATAAGTACCATAGCCAAAGATAGATGTCTGCCCTGCTGCTGAGGCAGTGGGCAGCAATGAAGGCTGCAGGAGGACTGCACAGAACATGAGAAAAAGATTAATGTGGGCTCAGAACTAATCTTAGGGGATACACATGGCAGCCTATTGCTGCCATTTTTAAAATTTTCTTCCTCTTCAACAAATGGCCCAAACCTCAGACTTTTTTAGTCCTCAGCATGGGATTTTTCTGCATGGGGCACAAATTCTGATTGCAGTAAAGAAACTGAAAGAGTAGTTTACTCTCAGGAGATCAGAAACATATGATGCAGCAGTGTGGTAACATGAGGTAATTTAATTTCGCTTAGAAACCTCTGGACTGAGAATAGAGCATGTATTACTGCAGCTGTAGCCCATTATTTCTAATGACTCTAATTATTTCTTATGGTATCCATCTGACCAACTATAAGATTTCACATTGAGCATAAAATTAGCCTGTGTTACCACTGTGCCTGTTTACATCTCATACAATTGGTAAATTATGCTAGCAAGTCTATCAATTTGCCCGTAATGAACCAGTGTCTCAGACTGAAATTTGTTTTCAGTTTTTAACTCTCTTGTTTCAATGAAATCAATGGGATCACGCATTCACGGTGACTTACACTCATGACACCATTATGTCTGTGTTATCCTATATATGTATTTTCTCATAGAAAGAAACACAGTAGTTGCCTCTCCATTAATTCAAAGGTAATTAGATTTTACTGGATTATAAAGAAGCCACTAGTTAATTTCCACTTCTAGAAGGCTTTCTTGCCTTTTCTTTTAATTGCTTTATATCTGCTTGTAGTGGAACAAAAAAAAGTTTGCAAGAAGAAACAAGGGTTTGGTCTGGGACTCACCTGGTGAAAAACCTCAACCGATGGTAAGTTCAACTACAACCTTGTAATCTCCCAAGTAGCAAAAGGCTCTGACCTGAGCCCTAACCCTCACTAGATTTCCCTCTTGTTCCTTTGTAATGGAAGATACTAGCATTTCTAAACTACGTTTAGAATCACTGTGAACTAAAATATGTCAACTACAGCGAGCTTAATATAAAATAGGAAAAGGGCAAAAAAGGAAGTTGACCTTGGTATACCACAGGGAAAGATTAACACCAGGAGGGAAAAATACACATCTCTCTCTCATTCCTAATCAAGATAGCACAATTCTGGTGTAATCTGATGTTGTATATAGCATTGCACAAAAGTGGCAGGTACTCTGAAAGCTTACAGTAGATACTATGGCTAACAAGAAAAGATGTATCATTGTTATTTACTACCTGGCATTGACATAAATCCTGTTTTCAATTACATTTTAATGAAGTGCACCAATTACTATTTGAATACTGACATCTGATTACAGTTTAAATAATCAAAAATAAATCTTGCTTTAGTGAGGTTTCCAGGGCATTTTCTTTAAGAACATTAATTACAGAGGTAAACAAGGATATATTATTATCATTGGAGTCAACTGTAAATCCTGGCTATTGCTGTAAACACTCTTTAGCTTGAGAGCAAGCATCACCATACGGTTTCCAGTGCTTATGCTGCAGCTATTATGTGACAATTGCCATCGAGTCATATTCTAAAATGCGTTGCGATAGACTGTGGTCTAAAGTCACACATAATCCCTAATATGACCTCAAGGACAATGAATGAAAATTCTTTCAACTATCATCCACAAATCATGGTTAACTCCAAAGAAAAGTACACTTAAAGACAGTGGCAGAGGTCTAATCACAGGGGTGTTTTTTTGGATATCAGTTTCCTAATTGAGCCATAAAGAAGTGCAGTTCAAATGGCAAAAGGTGCAACAACTTCGCTTCTATCTGGATAACACAGACACTAGAGAGATTTTTATACCAAGCTGAGTGAAGAGAAGACGACTAAGAATTGAGAAAATCATAGGAATATCCCCTCGCACTTAAAATCGTGCACAAGCCTATAGATTTGCCTGGTTAGGGAGCTTAGAGAATTTATTACCTGAGTCTGTGTGAAACCACATATCCAAATAACATATCAAACCAGGTGCTTGCGGAAATGCCTTCCATGTCTTATTGTTGGTGCACCATTTCCATGCCCTCTAATCTTGCTGGCAGGTTCTTCCGCCCATCCTCCTCGCGTCATCCTGCTGGATGGAGGAATGGATAGCAATGTGCATGCGTGTGTGTACACATGTGTGTGAGCATCCCTGTGTGCTTGTTCCATTCTCCCCTCCCACTGTGCTGCACCCTTCCTGCTCTGACCATTTTCCCATGTTTCAGACCTGCTATTTCAATCTCATGCTAATGCTTTAAATCTCATTTTACAACTCCCCTTTTCTCTTTTGCCTTTTTATTTTAATAGAGCTCTTTCAGCTACAATACAAAAGGAAATAATCACATGAAGCATGATAAATCTGCTGCTGGCTTTGCTAAATTAAGCTTAAGACCCAAAGAATCATTTTATTTATTTTTCCCTCTAACTTGAGCTGCAGGTTCTGCAACTAGGGGACTTTTCCAAACACTGTCCATGCTAAAATAACACTCTTCTGACCAGGTAATGGAAATATCTTAAATTCAGAGACTCAGACTATGTGAGGAAGAGTAATTCAGTATCAGCAGCAGTTTGCAAGCACTAAAGAACAGGTCAAAATCAGCATTAGAAGGGTGCTTGGCTAAACCTGAACAAAGATTCTCTACAAATAAGAAACCAGCTTGCAGGAACCCTCTGCTAGCAGCACTAAGCATGAGAGAACCACTTCCATTATCATCTCAGAAGTCATCCCACAGCAAGAGGACAAGTTGGCGTACGCACTTCCTCCAAACACACTGCAAATCTCCCATTTTAGTCTTCCAGGATACTTTCCATGTCTGTAATGTAGCTTATTCAGAGGCACTAAAAAAGAAGAAAGCTATGCAAAAAACAAAATATAATTGTATATTCCTTGCTACTGTCTACCAGGTTGCAAGGTTGCAGCATGGGAGTAGCTGAATGAGATGTAATTACACAAAGTTGTCCTAAATGTTTTAGGTTTTCCTTTGACTTTATAAGTAATCTCTGAAATGGTTTACAAGAAGCCAAATATAGTAATTAGAGGACAAAAGGGAAGATCAAACAGAAGATATCAAATTAATCTAGGCAAAAATGTTCTGTGTAATACTATTGAGATCTACTTTCATTATGAACTGGAAAAGTGGTGAAGGGCAGAGATTGTCAAAGAAAAAAGTATGAGATTAATGTTTAACGAAATGGAGGCATGGCTGAGAAAATTAAAATCATCTGGATAATTAAAAATTCTGTTGCTTATAAATCACAGAAGAAAATTATCACAGAAATTGGAAGATAGTCTGAAGTGATGTGCAGTAAATACAGATGTGGTTTAAGAAGATGATCTGTTTAAGTGGCCAGGGGAGGGATTCAGAGATGCAGAGTGAATTATTCTCATTTTAAGCCTACAGATGACTACTCTGCACCCACTGGGTTGGGAGCAGACTGGTCCTGCTCTTGACCCCACAGCACCTGATGGCTCCGAGCAGAGACCTGTCCGAAGGGTCTCCCACTCCACGGGGCTCCCGTGTCCAGCCCTCACTGAGAAGCTCTACCATCCACAGTCATTCCAATGTCAAGCAACAGGAAAGCTTTATGCAAAGTAGCCTGGCTGTGGCCAGGAGAGGCCTAATGCTCAGGGTCAGATCCTCTGTGGGTCCAGCTCCCCTTGGGAGCTCAGTGCCAACTTGCCCATTTGGTAGTGTGTTATCAGGGGGCAACACAGGGATGAGTAACAACCTCACAGCAACCTCACAGCAACCTCACAGCTGAAAATGAAGCCCTAAATATAATTGTGCTGTTCATTAGCCATAGTAGATGCTATGTGAAAGAACGCGGAAATACAACAGCACTGTCCACTTTGGCTGGTGGAAACACAAGAGAGAGATGTCCACTCCTGTGGCATGTCCAGAGCAGGGATTTGTCACACAGTAGGCTCAGGAGGAGCTCGTAAGTAAGTTACTGATACCACCATCTAGAAGTTAAGAGCCTGTAATTGTTTTTATTACAAAACCCATCAAGCATTTCTCATCATAAGTTAAACTTGTACTCTGGGTCCAAACCAGTCAATTAATGGTCTCAGAATGGAAATTCCTTCATGTCTGGGTGTGCTGACCCAAGGACTCAGCATTACCAAACAACCACTCCTTTGCTCCCACTGACCTTAGGCTCTCTGGGCTGACAGTATGGCAAAGTAACAGATTAAGTACTTAGATGTGCTCCATCTACTACACATTCTTTAGTTTGACTGCTATACCTTTCTACGTAACTCACTGCAGTACAATAAAACAAACTGAAACAAAATAAAATCCTCCTCCTGTTGGATACATTAATGAGCGCACTCATTTCACACATGGAGAAAAATAATTACTTTTTATGTTACCATAATTGCCTCAACCATAAATGCATTTTTTTTTTAGAAACAAAGGTTGGGCTGGTGTAAGTTTCTAATTGCAGGTTGAAAGCTTCTAATTAAAAGGCATAATTTGGAAGAAACCTTTTCAACTGGAATTACAAAAGAGACTGCTAAGATTGAGTATTATTTTAACACACTGTCACCAAGCCAGGAAGGAGACAAAGCAACAGAAACAAAGCATTCCAGCTCGCTAATGGTGCCACTGACACCTTTCGCTACCTAATTTATAACAAACCACTGCCGCCAAGCGTGCAGCAAAGGTGAGCATATCCCTAGGGCTCCTCTAGATCTGGGGAGCCACCAAATTTCACAGTAACCTTGAGATAGGCGAGTGGGGAGGCAGACAGTTATATAGGTGTCTGGATGTAGTAGCTGATACTGATTTTTCCTTACGGAAAATTAGTGAAATTTTCCCTGTACAGAAGTGACATAGAAGGGCATTGAGTTAAGCCACGTAAGGCTTATTATTTAGGCTGGGCTATTTCAAAGAGTCCTCAGGGAGCAAAGCATGAGTGGCTGGCAAAACACAGCCCAACGCAGGGAGCTGGAAAGCAGAGTGCACAAAGGCTGAGATGTCTTCCATAGCCTTGGAGACATTACCTGCATGTCAGAGAGCTGATCTGCCCCGCTATAGCAGGGCGTTACCATAGGATGGGCTAGCTTTATGCGTACAAGCACAAGCCCATTGCATTAGCTTTTAGAGCACATGTTATGAAGTTTATACTGGCTTTCAGATGCTTTCTGGAGGACAAATGCCACCTGAGCTGGCAGGAAATTAGAAAACATGATGGAAAGATGTTAACTGAGTTAGCATAAAACTTTGCTAGATTAACCCATAAAATAATTGTTACCACATTTGAACCAGCAAAGTGAGTTCTGCATGGCTCAGCACGTTGTTTGACTGCTCTGGTCCTAGGAGCATTAAAGCCAGAATTTTGGTATTGCTGGACATACCCTGGCCACACGGTGTATGAGCCACTGTCCAAGGCAACAGGCTCCAAGCACCTCTACTCGTGTGGTGCATGTGGAGGCCAGAACACTCCTGGGGTTTCCTCAATCTGTGTCTCAAACTGAGACGCTAGAAAAGTGATGCAGTTCCCACCGCAAGTCCTTGCTTTCCTGCTGAGAATCTCTGCCAGGCTGCACGGATGGGATATAAAGGGCATCTAGACCTGATACGGTGCCCATAGTAGGGTGACTTCCACTTGCTGCCTCTGCTCACAAAGAAAGCGTAATGACTTGCTGGCCTCAGCTCAATCACATCTCTGCACACAGCAACCATGGGGGCAGTTTGGGCCAGCTCTCCACTGTTTTCAAGGCTTGATCTTCTGCCCTGTTTTGATTGAACACTGTAGGATGCAAATTTCTTATCTTCCTATTCCGCTTTTCATATTGTTGAACAACCTCACTGAACAAACCAGAATGCTGTCACTGACAGCAAAATGGCTTTGCCTGTGCTAATGCAAAGAACTCAAATGGGAGGACTACTGGGGGTGCAGTGATGTGCAAATACTGCAGTGGTTATCACCAGTAGTTTGCATGTAGGCTTCTACATCAGAGCTACTTTATGAAGAGAAAAAGTGCTGACTAGATTTCCATTTTTAAGTTCTTTTTGAAGTCTATCCATCCTGAGATTCTTAGGTGTCACTTGAGCAGAAACAAAGAAAAAGGGCTGGAAGATTAAAATCTCATGTGGCTAGCACACAACTTCATTGTACAGCCCTTTCTGAAGTGATATTTTGCTTTTTCTCTTCTTCAGTAATTTATTCTGTTCTCTTCTAAAAAAATCAACTTAATGGGCAATCACTTACAATGAGAAGCATAGAAATATCAGAAATAAAAAGGATTCAATATACTAGAGTGTAAAACCTGCTGCAAGAAAGGCATGTCTGCCTGCATTATACACTTGGTGGTGATAACCTTTGGAAACATGTACAGACTTCCCTAAGTGGATTTGAAGAGCTTATTTAGCATGACAAATCGGCTACAATCTGATGGCTATTTCTGAAAACCCATTTATAGACCTTCAGACACTGATGCTCCTGTGGCATATCCATTCATTGTACAGTCAATTGGTAACTCTACCAAATTAAATCTTTATTAACAATCTTATTGACTCTGGCTTTGGCCTTTTTGTCCTCATTTTAATTAACTGTAGTAACAAGACAAGCAATATCCAGTAGAACAACTGACCAAACATTTTGTTTTAAACCTGCAGTTTATTTCAAACAACTTCAAAAAAATGAAGGCTGAATTGCTATTTACTAAATGTCAATTTTCACACTCTGCTGAACCTTTTCTGAAGCTTGTCAACCACAAATCTGCAGTCATTTTTTCCCTCTGATCAGAGCTATACAGAGCACATAACAGGTTTTACTTTTCATTTTTCATTTTTCATTTTCATTTTAATGCAGAAGAAACACCATTTGTTGTCCCCATTATACTTTACAAAATGGTAAATATGTGTAATTTGTAAATCTAAAGGGATGCATATGCCAAAGTTGTGGTCAAATTCACAGTTGCAGATTACACTAGCAATAGTTACACTGTAGCATGCACATGGCCAAAGCAATGATGCTAACTCATCAAATCCCATCCGTTATTGTGCAACAAGTCCCAGACAGTCCTGTTTTCAAACCTGCTGACCTCCCTCTCAGAACTAGGCACGTATTTTAACCCTCCTTGTTCCCTGATTAGAGACACTCCTCAAATACTAACAGAGTCTCCTCACATGGAGGTGAAAAGGATAATAATAATAGAAAAGTCAGAAAAGTTTTGCTACCCTCAGCAGCACAAATACTCCTTTAGAATATTTTTAGCTGCAGATTTCATTTCCTCTTACTCTATTTTGTTCTGAAACAGAGAGGCAGGTTAGAAGAAAGGGTTTTGAAGACAAAGCACTGGAATTCATCTCGCAGCCCCGGGCTGATGGCTGTTGTGGCTGTGGGTGGACTCAGCGTTCCCCGGGTTACAGCGGGATGGCAGCGCTGTGGATGGCTCTGCACCGACCACGAGCAGCGCGACCTCCACAACGCACCGAAGGAGCAGGGGCAGCTCCCCGCGCCGATTCCCCCCAGCGCCCGCACCAACACTCTGAAACTGTCCGCTCAGCTGAGCCATTAACTCCACCAGCAGCTTCACGTATGGTCTCGCGTGGTGGGAAAGCCCTCAGGTAGGCAGAGGGAAGCCTGCCGGCTCCCCGAGTGCTGCCTGGAGAGGAAGTCAATAGAGTTACCTTGGAAACATGCCATGAGAAAAGAAATTGGATTCCAGACCTTAAAATCAACCTCAATTCCTCCTTTCCCTAGCCAAAAAAGATCTAATGAAGAAATGTTGCAGGAAAAATAATTATTCTGCTTATTTTACTGCTGTCAAAAACAACACAAATCAAAGCTGTAAGGTATTTTCCCCCCCTGAATTCCTTGCTTTTTCCAAATTGAAGGTACTCTCATGTTGTCTCTCAGCAGCCACATTAATACTATATATTGATTGTCTGATTGGCAGCAGCAGGAGGGAAAATAAAACAGGCAAGAACTTAAAATCTGTTCAGGTTCCCTGAGCACATGTGGAATCCTTACCAGCCCCTGTGTATAGCCACCACGCTGCTTAAACCTTCACAGTGAAAATTATCAGCCTTGTCAGTAGCTGAAGTCAGTCAGCAGGCACAGCCGAGCCAGACAGGACAAAAGTTAGGGCATGTTTCTTCCCTCACATTTAAAATGTTGCTTTGCTTCTGTTCTTCCAAGCAAAAAGTACATGAGAAGTCCTGATTTCCACTACTCTGAAGGTGTAATTCTACAAGTTTCCAAATGCCACATGCTTTCCATAACCAGCAGAAATGCTACATGCCAAGTTACTTCACTCCTAGCACAAGGAATGAAGAAATTCAGGATTCACTGCAAAACCCCTCCATTTCCTAGGAGAGAAAGGAATTCATTCCTGTTCCAGTTTAGTAAATCCAGTGTTCACTTGGAAATGAGGGCATTTTTGGCACACCCATACATCGCAGGAGAGGAGCTATGTTCAATACTGGATCTTCCAATCAAAACTGCTACTGTGACCCACGCACAGGTCACCCAGGTGACTGCGCTGCAGCAAAAAGAAGGGATAAAGCATGGAATTTAGTCAACCTAACAGGCTGCTTGTTTTCATATTGAATATCAAGCCTGCCATATAAATTTCTTTCTCTAATACACAGACCTGAATGCTAACTGAGGGTAAGGGCTGGCCTGAAATAGAGGGCAGAATGAAACTTACAATTTGCATTCCCGTGTTTGAGAAGGAGCTCGGGATGCCTATAGTACCGATATGTTACAGAGCTGGCAATCAGAGGGGGACAAGGGTACATCACTCGTAAGGGAACTGCATTGGACATGCCAACTTCATTATTTCGGAGACCTTCCCAAGTTTCTACACAGAAACAAGTGAGCTGTTTACTCTCCTCAGTTTCAGCAAAAGCTCCGGCAGAAATTACCATAGCTGATTGTCCATGGAGGAATTCATGCAAGTACCAAATTGCTTTATGCAAAAGTCTTTTAGAAGAAAACCTTCCTTAGGAGGGATTAGGTACTAGAAGTTGGTTACCTCCTTATCAGCCTTTCCAAGACATTTAATAAAATTCTCAGCATTAATGAGTCATGGATTTTCCCAATGTTTCCTTTTATTTCACAGGATTAAACTTCAAGGTTACCCAAATGTCAAAATGCAACTTTTAAAAAGCAGACAGCATCCCATCATTCATCAAGAGATTGCTGCAATTTATGACGCAGTTAAAACAAAAACAACCCCAAATCCATGACAGGACACCAGTATTGCAGAGTAGTAATTAATGAGCCCAAAACTGCTTTGAGAAAAGAGCTGACTTATTTACAGACAGTCCGCTGCCCTCTCACCAAGTGCCAAATTCTTCTGTTTCATGTTTGGTTATGCAGATAGGTTACAAGAAAGAAAATAAGGGCAGGTTCTAATATCACCTTCTTGTATGCTTAACTCTGAATCACAGCCTGCCACGGACACATTCAAAGGCCATTGATTGTCTATAAAGCAGAGCACCATATTCCTGAAGTTCATTTCTAATCATTCAGGAGCATATCTAGACTTCAGCCTTAAAGCAGCTCTTACAGCGATTTCTTTGAGTAGGGATTTGAAAACTAGTGGTTATGCAGCCTTGTTTAGACAGAAATAATTTTATTCTTCCATTCGCCATTTGAATCTCAGTTCTGGGGATTCAGTCTCTTTGAATGAGCCTTGGAGTTTACCACAATATTATAAGCATGAAAACCTTTAATTTGTGCCAGAAGTTTCCTTCCATGACTGATGACAAACGACATTCATTATTACATTGTAATGGTCAAAACTTTTAGACAATGAAATAAGTTACTTATGGGGAGAGGCTTCAATTTAATCATGAAGTGATGCCTCTTGTGAAGACTACAGAATAGTTCTGATTTGAATAAAGAGCCTCAATTTCATGGGTTTTGGAAGGTACAGGCAGATTACATTCAATCCATGCTAGATGTTTCCTTGCTCTGACAAATGTTAGGTATCTAATTTGAGGAAGAGAGGCTGGTATGATAAGAGCCCAAAATCTTGTTTAAAAAGTTGTCTTAGGACAGAGTGATTAACCCTCTGGAGTTGAATATTTCTTTGCAATGGCTACAGAGCTAAGACAATCTGTTTGAACATGATGGCTATGAGAAGTAATCTCAAATCTGCTGCCTAAACAGAAGAGTTGAGCCTACTCTGATATGATGTGTCATTTGTCCATCTTGGTTTGTTTTTTTTTTCACTCATTATTTCTGCTCTAACTTTAACCAACATCAAGCTATGTGAATTAAGATTCTTATTTTCCTATATATCATTGGTGCCTCAGCAGGAGAGTCAGAGCACTTTGACGACTAAATCTTCCCAGCACAGGTACTCTGCAGGCCCACTGACCCTATCAGAAGTCACAGGTCCTAGGCTGGCACTTGACCTGTATGGTAGGACTCTCCTCTTCTCTCTTAGTCTTTAACTACGAAATATAAATAAATAAATAAATACCCACTGATCCATTTCTTAGCCAAGGGGTTTTGTGTTCATGCTGAGACCCTCTGATGGCTTACCTCAGTTTACCATAATTATTTGAAGTCCTGTGGCTTTCTGTTGTTTAGAAAGAGCTATGTACAGCACTGTCCCATGTCAAGAGTGATGACAGGAGGGCACATGGCAGACAGCACTGTGGCCAGGCTGATTCAGGACAGCTGCCAGTGAGGTCTTTACCAGCATGATCTTTGTCAGTATAAGCAGATGACAGCACCCCAGCACCAGCTGGACAGATGGTTGGCACAGTATCAGACACTCTTAGATGATGCATTAGTCAAAACCTGTCTTTAATTGCCTCCTATGCCGAGATGGCTTCAGAAATGAAACTTGCTTTCATGTCTTTTGGTCTGCCGTGTGAAGCACATTTTTGTGCCTATGCATCATCCCAGGGTCCCAGTCCACTGTAGCAGTGAAGATTTGTTGTTTTCGATGCAATTTAGGACCATAATTAGAAGTAATAGAGAAGCAATATCCTGGGAGTTAACCTGTCTTCTACCCCTGTACTGCTACACACCACCAGAAAAGACATTTTACCTCTTTGTGCCTGGGCCTGATTTTGGCTTCACTTGTACGTTCAGGACATGCTAGGGGCAAAGACTCCTAAGAGCAGTAAGTACAGTACAAACCCTAGTTTCATTTGCAGCACCTAGGAACTAATCTGGCATAAGTAAACATTGGCCAAACATGCTCTGCTCAGCCAAACTTAATAAGCTGTGACTTGGAAGGGAAAATATTTGAAATAACTGGACCATTAGAAAACACTGTGGAGATGTTTACACATCTGCTAGCTTATTTTTAAAATTCTGGTGTTGCATCCTTTTGTGTCCATTCCATGTGAAAGCAGTAAAAATATCTTATTTTGATGTAGTATCTGCTGCCCTGTCTCCTGACCTAAATGATTTTCATTCTCGTGTAAGATACCATATGAATGCACAAGGGAAGGAAGCCATATCATCCCCAAACTCAATAAAACACTGACAATGGGAACATGAGTCCTGCCACACAGAACTGGACTGCAGCTTAAACAGAAGGGAAGAACAGGACAGCTGGCCCTTTAAAAATCGGAAACTGCCAAACAATTACTTTCCAGTCCCTCAGGCTCTATTAAGGTCACTGCTCTCCCCTACTTCTTATCCCAATGATTCCCACAGTCCTCTCTTTTTTTCCTACATGTAACTTTTAAAGTCATCAGCTATAAACAGAACAAAAGAGTATCTGAAGTCTTTAGTTAATAGGTGATGAAAATAAGAATGATCATTTTACCAGGATCACTGGGGCAGATGCAGCATTGGGTCTGGTTTACGGAGCTTTTTGCACAAGTGTGACTATTTTGGAGTCATGGTTTTTAGATATAGTAAAAATCGTCGATTACCTAGGTCAAAAACACTGAATCCAACACAAAACCTCAAGCCAGGATAAACTTACTCCTTCACTTCAGAAGAGTTCAAACGACTTCATCCAAGAAGATGTTATGCTGGCTGAAGTGTCCCCTGCCATACTGATGCCTGCATACAGCTAGTACCATTCTGGGGGCAGCTGGAAATGCAGGGATGGTTTTTGCCTAATGTGGCTCAGCATTACACAGCATTGAGGAGTGCAGAATCCAAACCTGAGTCAGGATTTAAGGCTTCTCCCAATATTACCTATACTGCCTATATTCCTAACGTATTTCCATAGATAACACTACACTCAGCATCATCATCTTCGATAAAGGATATCTTTTATAAAGCAGTCACATTCTGACAGTCATGCTGCTTTAACTTCACTGCTCTGGTTAGAGTTATAATGTGGGGAGAGCTAAAAGAGGTATGACTGGACAGGCTTGTTTTAATTGTTCCCACTAGACCTGTGCTCTGTGACCTTGGACGTTTACAGTGCCATAAATACGAGCTTTGATTGCGGTTCCCATAGCGACTGACAGGAAGAACACACCGGAGGATGGCCCAGGACTGCCTCAAGCAGGCAAGCAGCAACTGGAAAATCATTCAGTTCAGAAGCTCTGGGGACACAAATGTCACCACAATCATGCCCACCTGGAAGACAAACATTGCTGGACACTGCAAGACTTTTTTTTTTTTTTTTTATGTATTTGCTTTCCACTAAGAGAGTGAACCAGACTACACTAGGCAATTGGCTTGGCAAAAATATCCCGTGAGCTCTTATGACGAACCTTTACCATTCCTTTTTACTGCCAGAGATGCCAAAGCTACTAGAACTGGTGATTTTTTGTGGTATGTTCATTTCCTGTCCAGAAACAGTACCACAATTTCTTGAGCTTGGTTAGACTTACTGAGTCTGGGTAGAGAACTTTTCTACACAGAGTAAGGCAGTGTGGGAAGCTAAATTGTCCTGTGCAAGGCTTGCTTGTAGTCATCCTTCTTTCCATGCCAATGCTAGCTCAGGTATTTTTGTAATGCTCTGCTTAGGGCAACAAATGCCTTCAACTTGGTATAGGAATGGGAGATTTTCAGCATCCCACCCTGAAAGGCTCAATGCTTGGTTAATTTGTGGTACGCTTGGCGACAGAAAGGAAGCTTTTCCTATGACTGTGACATCAGTCTTTTGTTCTCACCGTGTTTTGTACTGAGCATACAGAAAACAGAATGCAAACAGCTCAATTCATCTATTTCAATATTAAAAAAGTCAGAGTTTCAGAAAAAAATAAAGATATATGCTCGTGATCTGAATGCATATAAAAGCAGTTCAGATTATTTATATTAGTAGAGTGCACAGCAAGAAAAGTTGAGCTATCTAATGGCAAAGCTGCCAGGGTATTTCTGAGTGACTGGCTTAACAGCACGGAGTGGTGGGCTCACTCTGCTGATCTACACCATGCTGCTGTTCTGCACTCTACAGATTCATTAATTCCATAGCAATTGGGGCCTATATATCATGGAAGAATGAAATTTACACAAGGTCAAACCTTGCATTACCCATATATCACTCAAAGTTATAACCTTGAAAAATACTACATCCTTATCGTCTCCATGACCATATTAAGACTCACAACTGGAAATATGGTTCACTGCTGGAGCTGTTCAACATGCAAGATAAAGCAGCAATCATTTGGATGAGAAGCAATGTTGAAGCTATTTGTGTGCACACCTTGTATACCACCTCTCACACTACCCAAAGACTCCAATTCACACGTACTAAACTCTTCAGACACTGGTATTTTTACGTTAATTCTAAAAAAAAACCCAAAACAGATAAACCAATAAAACAAGAATCAGAACGCATCACTTCTTCTCTATTACTATCCCATCTCATGACTTTTAGAGATACAAACAGTTTTGGGAAAGAACAGAGTAATTCTGACAAGTTTTGACTTCAAGATTACTCTCATGAGATGAAGTTTGGTTGTATGTCACAGGGATATACTGTACTATTTGCACACAGCAACAGACTATTTTGGTGTCTCCTCTGTTTCTCTAGCCTTTCACTGAAATAAAATCCCCTAATTTTTCAAGGAATTAAGTTGCAAAGTCTGCACATTCTTGTAGAGCCCACAAGTATGTAAAATATCAGATTTTTTTCCCCTAAGTTTGGTTCCTTTTTTCCTAAATAAAGTAAGAAATGCCAGAATTCTCTTTTTTAAATGACCAGCTTGTGATCCCCCTGATATTTATAAAGTATGAACCATCAATATCTGTAAAATCAAGCCTCTCTAAAAAAGATTTTTTCAAATTAGGTGTTCTGCTCTACTTCACCGTTAATCTCTCTTCATACTTTCCAGAAGTGCACTTCTTGCACTCTAGCAAATGACACTTTTTAGAAGAATTTTGCATTTTTCTGGCTGCAGCAAAACATACAGAGAGTGGCTGACGGATCTTGAGGAATAACATGTGCACCAGCAGCCACTCGGAATACTTCTGAAAAGAAGGACACTCTGCAGCAGTGGCCTAGATATCTCCATAAATTAATGCTGTACTGCTAATTCCTCACAGCTACTGAAAATTAAAGGATTGTCAGCTTTAAGGGTTGGTCCTACAAAACTCTTGTAATCAGTCTTTCACAAGAGTCATACACTCCATTTGGAGAATGAAAGAACCCTTATATATATGTATTCAGTGGTCTCTGTTGAAATTTCAGTATCAAAGATTAATTTTGCTACTTGTCGCTCTAAAGAAAAGATAACTGAATCAAAGATGTTAATTCGGTTTATACCAAATATATATTTTTCTTTAATAAATGCCAAACAAAAAGCCTTTCATTGTTGTAGAATCTTTTAGTCCCATTGGCAGCCTGTAATAACCTGTAATAAACTAGACAAGGAAAGCCAAGAGCAAGGAAACATTATGCTCTTGGCTTCACTCAGAAACAAGGAACTGACATCCAGCAACAGGACAGCTTCCTCAAGGAGATGTTTATGAAAACAACACTCCCTTTGGTATGGCACCGACATTTTGACATACTGCCCAAGTCAGAGAAGCCGTTTTAATGTGTATTCGAGCACCTTTGCCTACAAACTCTATTACATTGACACGGCTTTCTCTTTCATGCCACATCAATTCACAAGGTATAATGTAACATCACTGAATATGTGTATCTATTCATTAGAGGTCATAGCATAAAATATGCAAGCACCTTGAAATATATTTCAAGCTGACAGCACGCAGAGTGACTGAATATATGTCAGAGGTTTATGATGAACTCTAAAGCGTCTTCATTTCAAAGACTGCATCTTTTTTTTTACTGGCAACCTTTATTACTTGATTTATTCCTTCTATCTGTAACTAGCCTCTAGACTCATAGTTTTAGACTCCTAGCGTGATGTTCCTTGAATACCACGCATTTGAGCTCTGCAAAATATTCTGGCAAAGTCATTGCTTAGTCCTCTCTCCCTGCTCAGAACAATGCTAATGGATAGACAGATTAAAGGATAACCCACGGCTGATCTGAGAACACATAAAATCAACATATTTAGTGGGCACTTTAGAAAATTTGTGACATGCTAGGCATAAGGGAGGAAGGAAGGAGTAGCAGAGTCCGTGTTCCATTGTCCCTTCTCAGTACTGTTCCCAGTACTGTCCTTGGTGCTTTAAGCAAGGTATTTTTTGCAAAATACTAAGCATTGAACTGACACTGATTGTGGCAGGTAAATGCAGGAACACAGCCTGCATCGATGGACAATGACTCTAGATACAATCAACTTGAATCTATATAGAAACAGCTGAGCATTTATACAAGTTTGCAACACTCACGAGTCTCATGATAAGGCAACTATGAGATAAAGCCCTGAATTCAGGACCGGTGTTTTATCCAGATGTCAGCTCCCCCAGAAATGCATACAGCGTATTTACAAAAGGTCTCATTAAGTGAATTAAACAGAAGTAATCAAGAGAGAGGTAAAGTGCACTGCAAGTGCATCTTTGTGAGAGGACTCCAAATGGGAATTGTTTTTGAATAAAGGTAAAATATTGCTGCAGGATTTAGCCTAATAATACTAGCACCAAAAACACATAGTTAATCCCATATTACTAAAATTTCCATACTTCAGAAAGTATCAGTGAATTAAATCCATGCCCACATAAAACTGTAGCTTCAGATTTGGTTAAGAGTAGATATGTATTGCCTGAACTTGCCTGCCACAGTATTGCTGAGATTCACCTTCCCCGCCGTGTTCCCAACACAATTCCTTCTGCCCCATGGGAACCAGAGTTGATAATCCAGCACTGAGTGGTTTGGAGGCTTTAGCTAGAAATGAACAGCAGTTATGTAGGACTTCCTTTTTATACCCTAAAAGGATCTGTCAGAAACGTTATTTTTAATTAATTAGAAGTGTTAAACCAGATAAAAGCTTATGGTCTGTTAAATTCAAGCATTTTTTAAGCAAGAAACTTTGCAGATGACTGAAATCTCAGGGTCTTCTCAGAAGTTTCTCTGTGCTTTCCAGGTGATCCTCCTGGCAGCACTTACTTAGGGGTTCAAAATGAAATTCTTCATATTTATAAAAAGCTGCCATCTTTACAGATAGATATCAGCTAATCCATGTAAGCTACTCTGTTTTTCTTCAGAGACTTCCAATCCACATGAGCACTTTTTTAATCATAACTTGTGGGTCGTAAGAGAGAGAATTTAATTTCAGAAGCCTCAGGAAGCAGTAATAATCTTTAACCTCTGACACTGCACGAGAAGATATAGTATATTTTCTATGAAAACGAACAGTTCTAATAATCTTCTATTAATATCCATTTATATTTATTACTACTTCATTAAAGTTAAGAAATCCTTAAGAAAAAAATTAAATTGACATATTATGTTACTTCTTACTCTGTCTTATAAAATGTTAATACTTCACATGACATGATCGGGAATGATGTGACATATTTTTATCATTGCCACACAGTTTGGCACTAGCAGCATAAGCCTGTTGTGTCTTGCTTTCTGCCCTTATTATATCAATTATAAGCCGATTTTCATCGAGTTCACTGGCAGGGAACATCTCCTTTCGGCAGCACATCCCCTCATTACTGGCCCTCTCAGCTGTGCTGCAACCCACCAGGAAGCTGTTTCCTCTCTGCTTTACAAGCTCTTTTGTGATACTAGATGACCTAAGTCTGGGTTTGGCAGGGGGGAGATTTGTGTTCACCTTCCTGCATGATTCCCCAGCGTCACTTTATATCATCTCCTCAGCCAGCCTTCCCACGACTCTCCTTAATGACATGAAGCCAGAGGAAGAGGAGGGTGAGAACATGTTTCTCTTGTTATATTGTGAAAGGCAAGAGAGAACTCACGGACTGAGGTCAGCTCATCACGAGAGGCGGCGGAAAGTCTCGGCTGGTGAAACGGCTGCCGGGTCCCACGAGCCCGACCGTGGCGCGTGGGTGCCCCAGGCTTCGTGGGGCCTGTCGCCCTCCTTTGCCTATTACCACGTTGTAATCAAATATCTGCTTCCTGATCTCCTGCATGGCCCTACAGCCAAGCAACACGCTTATAACAGTCATATACAACAGCCGCCTCAGGTGATGGAAGAAATGGGGGCTGCAACTTTGCATTTCAAATTGGCCATGATCCAACTTTTGTATTATGGTTTCCATGTTTGGCAAGACAAAAATTCGCCTCTTTTTTATTTTTTCAGCTAGTCACATGTAAAGTCTCAGCATGGCTGCAAACCATATATCTGAGGTCTGTCAACTTCTCTAAGGCTGGCATATGAAAGGGGAAGCACGCAGCGCCTTCTGCCCAGCAGAGCTGGCTGCTGCTGCGGGCTCCAGGAGCTGCTGCATCTCCCATGCCCGGCTCCATGCCAGACAAGCACAGAGCAGGGGCAGGGTCGGGCACTGGTTATCTCTGGGCCAGTGATGCCACTTGTTGCCGAGTCTAAATATTGCTCATGCACGAGCTATATTGATTATCCTCCTAGATGAAGAAGAGAGCAGGAGACTGAGAGTTGTATGAGGATCCAGACTTAAGGTGAGACATATAAGTGCCACAAGAATCGGTGGGATAAATCTATACTACAAAATATTCCTGAAAAGAAGGACAGCAGCAACAACCATGTGTGAAAAAGGATAAAATCAAATCATGAAAAGTGACATAGCTACTCCCCTTTGATCTGGAGAAAACAACTTTGTTATATACAAATTCAGAATAATGATTCTGTAGGCATGCTGAATATTTATGATTCTTCTCAATGCTATACAAAACACTGCTTTCAAAAGAAAAAAATCCCATTATAGATATAGGTACATTTTTCTTCTGGCTTTAATATAGTTATACAACAGCTATTGATTCCTGGCTAGTCCAAAGTACAATTAGTATGTCTGTAAAAGTGTCCTTTTTAATCACAGTGCATTTGTACAGCTCAGTGTACCTCACTCAAGCTAAATATTAAGTATGATTGCCTTGATACAGTTTAGCCCTCAGACACATGAAGAAAGTGGTAGGAAATGAAACACCAAGAAACTCCTAACTTGGGCAAGAAAGTGTCTAAACTGACCTTCCCTATTTTGTGCTGAGTTCATGAGCAGTCAGTGTTAAATAGTCCATTTTAAGGAAGGCAGCTGCTTCCCAGAGTTGCTGGGCTGAGCTTTGCATGGCTGCGGGTAGCGGGAGAGCTCTCGGAGAAAGTGCTCCAAGGCTGGGATGCAAAGCTTCAGCTGGGATATATTTACTTCTTTAAAAGCAGCACTTAATGCCGAGTATGGCATTTTATTTTACCTGTTTTCATCTGTACTCCAGTGTTTAGAAGCACTGGATATATGGCTGGAGAGGACTATACTCTTGCCATACTCCCCTTCCCTGTTATTTCCTGGGCTTGGTGAGAAGCACCTGAGAGGACACCTGGGCCACATGGCATGTCCCCTGTGCTGGCCAGGCCCCTGTGAGACTGTGCATGGCAAATCTCACCACTTAACCTATCCACATGTGCATCCGCAGTAGGGAAAATAAGCCTCCAGGGATGGCTCAACTCTTACAAAGTAGCATGGCTAATTTATTGATAAAAATATGATTTAGAGACTTTAAAGAAAACCACACATTCTTCTACTAAAAGCAAACCCAGTGCTCAGGGGATTACATTCCTTTCATTTCTTTAAGATAGGGACAGCATTCAAAAGATGCCGTCCTTCTCTTTCAACCTACTCAGTCATTTTGAACATGATCACATCCTAAATATCACAGAATTTGCATAGGAATTAAAGACAAGATGGGGACCTTGGTGATATGTGGGTAAGATGTTTTCCTTGCTTCCCTTTTTACTTCTTTATTTCATGCCTGGTATCTTTGGTACAAATATTTTCAAGTACAAATATTTTGATAAAATTATTGTTACTGAAGCTCTTACACAGATGATTACAAATGCCACCTCCCACACCAGTACACAAACTGATTTACAGTGCATCAGCACAAAACTACTCCACATAAAGATATCACTAGCAAGGCTGTGCAGCAAGAGAAACATGTTGCCCACCTGGCACTGAAACAAGCATGCTGGTTTGCTCTCCTTCTCTCTGGGTAGTTGTCTAAAGATTGCTTTTAGGACAGCAGGACGCTAGGATCAGCATCCTCCAGCATTTCAGGACTCCTAACCTGCAGATCCCATTATAGTCAACACCACAGAAATAGTCCTGAGAGACTGCAGAGCAGATATTCCCCTGGAGCACAGGCAATAAAATATTCTACTCCTGAACATAGTAGCCCCGCTTAATCATTAGCAAAATGTAAATGAAAGGCAGTACTCTGTAAACATCTGCATTCTAGAGGCTAGAGGCTATTTTTATCATTTTATGCAAGAACTTCCAAAAAACACCACCTCAGGGAACAGACTAAACTAATAGACATATACATCATGTTAGAATGGGTGTCACCACATCCTTTTAATCAGTGCACAGTCAATATACCGTATTATATGAATAACTAATTAGTTTCCCAACTTATTTCCACAGATGTCATTGCAAAATCTATCTAAGGAATGTCATCTGCACTTCAGAGAAGGATAAGTATTGTAATTAAGTATTAAGCCTTTTCACCAGTATAAGTCTGCCATGAAGTGTGAAATAGCTATAACTCACAATTTTAAGACCCTGCATTTATTAACATCCATTTTCTACTCAAGGTTAGTGGTGTGCCACACAGAGAGTGAAAAAAAAAAAAAGAAAAGAAAAAAAAGAGTCAGAAAGTCTACATCTTTGTGTTACTCAAATGGATCTATGTGTATACCTGCCTGCATGGATTGCTGATATGGACAGGTCTTCTCTCAAGTTCCAAAGAATCTGTTGCTTGTACACCTCTGTGTGCTGCACTAGATAGTTAGAAGAATGCCCTGACCATGGACCAAGTGATACCTGGCTGTTGAAAGCTAATGACTACCATGGGCACAACACATCTAGGCAGAAAACAGATCTCAAGTACAAGAAAGATGCTCAAACTGAGATAATATTCCGTATTGATGATTAATATCGTCTCAGAAACAGGCTTTGTTTGCATAATAGGAAACCACTACAGAATAAATGAAGAGAGTGAAGAATCAGGTTGCTGTATTTGATTTGGAGCCCAGAAAAGTTAAAACTATTCCCTCTCTAGAGAAATGTTGCAATAAACACACAGTTGTTGTGGTTATGCTGCTTAATTGTACGCAAAAGGAAAGAAGTCTCGTGGATGCTCCCACCAACTCCCAAATAACAGAGAGATTTTCACTGCTCTCTATCCCATATGCTATACCACTTGATAGCAATTTACTTATTTAGAAATGTCCCCATTACCTACTGCCTCTCTTCCACTTCCACGGAAGGTCCACGTGGCTCTGATGCAAGATGCCTGCTCTCACATCCATGAACATGCACCCACGCATTGCTGCTGCACAGGGGACACCTCACATCTGAAGAAAGCTAGACTGACCCACCAGACTGACGGCTGCTCAACTGCACATTTTCGCCTTTTTTTCTTCCTATTTTGAGCCCATCTATTTTTTTTACACCATCAATATACTGCACTCAGTACACCTCTTTGCCAAGTTATTGTTCCTGCCAAGCCTGCTTTCACTGTCCATTAGCTCCCCTTAAAGAGGATCTGCATGTCTGTGTGCAGATCCCATTAGCAGCCCCGGGAACAGGACGGTGCCATGATTTATACAGCTAGGATAAATCACCAAAGCTCTGCCAATGCCTCTGCTGTTTGCCAGGTATGGACAACCCAACGATCTGATCCATATCGAGGATGCTAAAATGGGGACAGAAAGGAAGCCAAGAGCGAATCCTCCCCCGCTTTCCGGGTATGAGTTGTTAAAGAGGTGAAGGACATTGAGAGAAGATTTGCTATGACAACGAGATGGAGCAACAATCCCCCTTTGCAAAAGGAATATTTTAATACATGGGAAGTCCCAGCAAGAAACTTCCTTTGTCAATCAAAGCCTCTTCTCTGGCACATTGTCGGAGGAACTCTGAGTACACTGTCCACAAGAAGCCTATGGAAAGACTCCCTTTCATCCAGAACTAGTCAAAACAGTGAGTAGGGAGCTCTGCCTGTCTGGTCCTGTGGTGGCTGTTGTAAGAAAGAGTGAAAGACACCAAAATAGTGAGTGGTCACGTCCCACAGCACTGGAGTGAACATTTAGCCAACGGCGAGGTCAGCTCCATGGATGGAAATCTGGCTAGCTCAGAGGTGAGTGGCTCTGTCCTGCACTAACCCGGACGCTGCAAGCAGAGCCCTCCTAGGGCTGGAGAATTTAGCATCTCTGTTGAAATGTTATATTTCAGTTTGAATGGTCAGATAACAATGAAAATTCCAAAGCAGCTCATCAAAGTCCATTTAAATTAGCTTGAACTTTAGAAATCAGAAACCTGTTTTCCCATATTGACTATGCTGATCTGTGTTGACTTTAGTGGAGATAGTTCTAAAAATCCTACCCAAGTGTGTGTCATATAAAAATAATTATCAAATGTTTGTTATAATGTGAAAAGTAAAACTTATTTCAAGGCAAAAGTCTGTTATTTTTTAAGCTGGGACGACTCTATGAAGATTTTGGGGATCGAATGGAACAATACAAAAAAAGAATCACATCTTTTCTGGCAGATCAATCAGAGAATAACATCAGCTAGATACAAGGCTGTACATATCATTTTCCCATTGCTGGCACTTGACAGGAATCCTCATGTGTTTAGTGTAAACTAAACTATGTTTCAATATTGTAAAATAACCTTTAATAATGACTTCCTTAACCAACCAATTACTTCCTCTTCAGTACCTTCTTTTTTTGCATTTCCTCTAATTTTTGTTCTGTTAATCTTTATTAATGCAATGGGTTTTAGATAAAAACATTATTTATGTTCCTACTTACTGAAAATGTCTCTGCTGACTTGTGAAACACAATTGAAAGAAACCTTAATTCCATAAAAGTTATTATTTTACAAAATGAGAATTGTTATATTAGCTGAGCGTTGTATTTAAACTGCTTTTAGCTACAATGGGTCTCACTTGGACTATTTGGGTAGTTCAGTATGGTACATGGTAAGATAGAATTGCACTAATAAAAATCAAACAGCAAGTGCATTTCATCTGCCATTTGGTACTTTCAGTGCTCCATAATTAACTTTGGACAAAAATTACCCCTTCAAACCCAAGAGATTAATTCTCCCTTAACTATATTTTCATGTTACAGGAAAAACAGTCATTCCTCAGTCTCTTGGCATTAGATGAGCCGTCTACTGGATTCTTTTAACCTACAGTAATTGTGAATGTTTTCCAGTCTGTGCTTGCTCCTCACAGAAGGAATTTCATTCTATCTATCTGATCTCTTTTTATGTAACTCTGGGGACACAGATGCCCTAAACCAGACCCATTCAGCTAATTGTTACACAGTCTACTGTGCAATTGTAGAGATACCCATTTGGAGGGAAACAGCTTTCCATCTATATGGTGCCTGGCACAGGGGACACTGGGGACGTACCTTCCCTAGCTCTGCACGTAGGAGCAGAGGAAGGAGGCAGCCTGTGTCCCAACGACTCCGTGTCCAAGCTGAACCCCGCGGCACCACCACGGAGTCAGGAGAGGCCCTGAAGTTTTTGAGACCTCACAAAGTCATATCCACGTGGCAAGCAAAGGACCCACTCATATTTCTCATATTGGACCCATTTTCTATTTTTTTCCCCCCAAATTATTTTACTTCTTTCTCACTCATCCTCAGCAAGTCCAGCCCTTATCCCTGGCATTGATGTATGTGTCAATAGCAAAGAGAGACTGGGCGTGTGGCAGAGAGACAGCATCTCTTAGCTTCCTTGGCCTATGCTTGCCTTTTGAAAGAAGATAAAAAGAAGAAAGCACATCATCGATTGCTGTAGGGATCAAGGGAAGGGAAGCCTTGCAAGACAGACACTTACTAAAATACTTGGGCACTATTAAAATAAAGGAACACACAGAGAAGAGGGTATCTTGGATCCTACCTTTACACCTTGCACTCACTGTAAGCTATGTCACAACAACAGCCAGAATTGCGAAGAGTCAATGAGGATCACCACATATTTTTTAAAACTTATCCCATCTCTCAAGCTCTGCCTCTGAACTATTTTGGGATGTTACTGAATGGCAATGTTACACAATTAAAGAAAAATTGTAGATAATTTGAGTTTGTTTGCCGTTTTGCTGTTTTTGACCAATCTCCCACCCAGTAAAAAACTGTCAAAACTCTCAGGACTCTGAAATTACTTTGAAAGAGTAAAAACTTGAACATGTTCACAAAAACATATCAAATAGGTTTTCAACCACTTCTGCTCATAGGTCATTAGTAAGGAACATCCTAGATCCGAAACAGAAAACAGCAATGACCTTTCCACATTCTTATTATAATTAAAATTCTTTTCAGCCCAGTTATGCACCTCATACGCCTTTGCATAGCATGGGAGAGAATCATTGAAAACTTCTTGAAAAATATAAACAGGAAAGTCCAGACTGGTGTCAAACAAGCATCAAACCAATTCTTGCAGCATTATGGCTTTTTGATGAGGTTAGTGCTTAAGACGAAAAGCTTAGGTACACTTTTCCCCCCTTTTTTTCCCCCTAAGGATTGCAGACACATTTTTTTTTTTTTAGAAAGAACACTCAGAAAAGAGGACCACACAGAGCTTGCTGATAACTACAGAGGACAGCTACCTGTCTGTTCCTTAGAGAGGTGACTAACTTGTAAAGCAGTCAGCTACTAATAAATGAATTAGGCTATATGAACTGGAGACCATTCATCAGCTAGAAGGGGACAGAAAATCTGCTGAGAGACGGTGTGAGCTGTCACTTGGGACACAGCAGTGTTCAGGAGACGTGGGCAAGGCTGAAAGCATTTGGGAGATGGGAGAAGCAGCAGCAAAGAAACAGAGATGGCTGGCACTAGAGCACATTGCCTATCTTGAAGGGGAAAATCAGCTTGTCTGGTAAGTAGAGGAGGAAGGGAAAGAAGACGTACAGATGGTCTGACTCCCAGTGGTGACAGGAGCAGTTTTGCCTCTTCTCTTTTTGGTAGTGACAGTTGCTGTCACCTCTTTTTTGAGTCTCCTGAAGCAAAAGTGAGAGTCAATATGATACTGAAAAGAGCAAATGGATAAACCACATAACTAATCTCAACCGTTTGTTCTAGGAAGAGTGATGGAAGGTGGAAGCGCCTTGCCATAGCCTGCAATAGCTGACTGTGCATTTTCCACTGTAGGAGTTTCAACCTAAAGAGAAAAGAAAGGCTTATTACAGAAAACACCGTTCAGAGTCAAATCGGCTACCAAGCACATGTTTATAGTGCTGCTTGTGCACAGCAGTTCAGGACCCACAAACTGTCATCTCATTCAGTCCCATGTTACCGCAGTAACTTTTTAAGTAGGCTAAAATGACACCTTATGTGCACACACTGCTATCAAGACAGGACAGTGCCAGAAAATGCCTCCCCAGAGTAGGACTATTTCCTCTGTGAACTCTGTACTGCATCAAAAAGGTATCATTCCACCATCATTTCACTCTTAAGAAGCAGTCAGTGCTCCAATAAACCTGCGTGTGTGTGGAGTGCCAGGGTTGAACGCTGCCTGGTTTGGGGAGCAGTAGAGCATGCTGTTCCTGGCAAACTTGGCTTTCTCTACACAGTACTACCAGTGCTTTTTTTCCTCTTCAGGACGGTGGAGGACACGTTTTATTTTTGTCAAGAGATAATGTTTTCAAAAGCACATCAAATGTTTCAGGACTTTCTAGACCCTTTTTTGCAAAGTAAATCCTATTTATTTTCACTGTCTTTCTCCTTAGAAAAGAATAAAAATCTCACCAGATTCCTTAATGCTTTTTTTTTTAAATAGTCCACTATTTTCAGAGGAAGTAATTTATCTAGTAGTTCTCTAACAGAACAAGTGAAATAATAGTATGAATTTAAAGCAGATTAAATACTCCAAATAAAATTCTTGTACGGATACTGCCTTTAATTGATCTCAATTTCATTTAGCTTAATTCTCTTTGGAACAGAAGTATACTCAATCACATTAAGGCCACTTTAATTCACATTTGTCCCCTTTAATGTGACACTACATTTATTTGGATTAACTCCCCACCCATGTTTAAAGAAGATCTAAGTAAATTCAAACTTGGACTTAAACCATTATTGAATATGGAATCTGTTTTTTTTTTTAATTAATTAGATGCTATTGCATATTTTAACCACAACTTAGATTTTTTTGGATTAAATTGGCAGCCAAGATGGGCTGTATCAGAGAGCCTTTGTCTCCCAAACCACATCTCCAAGTCCACTGAAAATCTTTTTCATTTGCCTGCCATGTATGGACGAGACTGCATGTGCCCTGCACTTCTCTACTCTTCCCTTTTGGGGGACTTTTCCACCACAGGAGAAACTGAAGCTACATAAGACGACGTGTGGCAGGCTGAGCAACGACTGTTTTTCTTTTTTCTTTTTTTTTAAAAAAAGAAAGTATACCAAGACAGTAAAAAAGACAAGGTGGTGTTAATATCACTGCACACAGGAACAGAACAAACTTTCATAACAAACTGAATCACAACACCTTTCCACTTCTTATCTAACGTGATCCCCTGGAGTACAAAACTGAAACGATTAGAGTGTTTCTGGACAGAAAGTGAGAGATAGTAACAGACTCAAGAGAAGGCAAGTAGGACATTCTTTATTTTACACTATGATCTTTCTGGGCCATAACTATCCCCAGGACCAGAACAGAGAGGACCTCTCCTACCCAGTCCATCTATTGCAAACTTGCGGCATTCAGACACAACTTGAGCTGACTTAAGACATTCATCCTCAGCAGTCTCCAAGGAAGAGGTCTTTGCAACCAAAGACCTAGTGACAAAATGTCCTTTCAGAGACATTTCCCCCTTTCATCTCTTTTCAAGCAAGGATAATTTGAGCATTGGTGGCAACTGCTACAACCCTGAGGACAGAAGATTTCAGAACAGTTAGTCAATAACATTTTAGGCCATGCTATCAGGCCACTGGCAACTGCTCACTTTTTGAGAGGCTATCCAGCCAAACCAGCTTGCAGGGCCACACTTAAGATGTTTTACACATATGCATTTATACATATATATATGTAAACATATAATGCCCAGCTTGAGAGCAAAGCTGATTCTCAAGAGCTGTGCTGTTTATTCCTTCTGATACATTGCTGTCAGCAAGTAATATTTCTCTGAGTGTCCACACTGGCATTCATGCACAGCTAGACCCTGTGTATGTCTGGACAGGTTTTATTTCCACGAGACAGGTAATTCTGCCAGAATATTAGCCCTACATCTGCTGCTACTCCCTGTGATTTAGCACAGATCCCAGAACATTTCTCTATTTCTTTTCAAAGGCTGAGCCCAAGGTTAAGTTGAGTATGTTACAGAGGAGAAATGATGCTCTCATAACACATGATTTTCTCAGTCATATTATATGCAGAAATGACTTCCAGCACAATTTCAACAAGGTGCCACCAAGTTACCTTTAAATCATATTCCAAAGTTTACCTTAGTTCCTTGAAGGGGTCTGCCCTGACATTGGGAGTTTCTATAGATTTAGGGAACACTGTGCCTTCTGCTCCTGAAATCACAAAACAAAAGACAAACTGTCAACATTATAAGCTGTTATCAGGGGAGTGATTGTCAAATCATACTTAGGCACAATTTAACCCATCACCTGACCCATTTCTGTCTTGTACACACCACTTCTGTCCCCAAGAAAAGCCAGACCTCGTTCACTTGAAATTGGCTGCCTTGATCACAACTGGGATTTGCCTGTAAACTGCACACACCTCCGGCTGTAAAAGCAGCTGCTTGTTTTCTGTGTGGGAAGTTGTGGCTGACACAATTGATGTCAGGAGCTTGCAAAAAATCCGCCTTGGTAAGCATCCACCGAACCCGGCTATATCCCTCATTTATGAACCTGGACTCAGCCAGATTTGATGCGTGACCAGAAGTCATTTAATTTCTCCTCATTTTGCTGTTCTTTTAGAGATAGTGGGGAAACAGCACTACCCTCATTTGCCAAGTATTGTTAGATCTCTAGCTGTAAAATACTGCACAAACAAAACTACTAAGCTTCCCTGAGGTCCAGGCCACTACAATCCCGCATAGCACAGGCTGGGCACTTCCACCCAGCCATCCCTGCACCAGGTCCTGTGCATACTGTGATGGAGCCAAGCTGTGTCTTTTCAGAAAGATACACTCTACCAGTTTAATTGTTTTAAGCAAAAGACAGTCCATGACAATTTCTGGTAAGCCTTTCTGATTTAAAATGTCTGATTGTTTTAATTTAAAAATGTGCAACTAATGGGAATTTGTCTAATTCATCTGCTAAGTATTCCCATGTCACTGAGTGCGAGACAATAGACCCTGCATGAACACAAACCTGCACCCTCTGAATATTTACAGACTGTGACCAAATCATGTCAACTTTCTCTCTGATTTGCTGAATAGTAACAGGTTTCTGAATCATTCACTGAGAGGCAGATTTTCTGGACTTTTTATTGCCTCAGAACCTTCTACTTATCCTACTTGAGACAGCTCTTTATATGTGCTATTATATTTTTTACCTGTGTGCACTCTAGAAGTCACTAGTATAGAAGAGAAAGTATTTTGAGATGATGTACAGCATACAAACACAACATTCCTCTTATATAATTCATGCTATAATGGAGAAACACTGTGACTTCAACAAAACTCTGCTTTGTTCGCGCTCAGGTAAATGAACCAAGCTGTCCTACTGCACTAAGAAAAATGCAGAATGAAAATAAACACTCTAACAAAAACGGCACAAAAATAACTCCTGTTTTTCAACCTAGAGAAAAACAAAGTTACTTCAAAGATGATAAAAGCAGTGTAAAGTTTGGGAATTGAAATTGATCCTCTAGCTCAATATAGATATTTAGCTCTTATCTTTACTATAAGCTTTCATCGTTACAAGTTGTAAAAAGCAGCTGTAACTTGCCAACCATGAAGGTTATTATTATCTGATCTGTCCTCTCTGAATGGTTTCCAAATGATTTAAGTCTCTGCTTATCCACACAACTGCCCTGGTTATTAGCTTTGCTATGAAACTTAGCAAAAAAAAGCAGCCTGCACACATCTGCATAATAAAACAATGATTTCTGAGGTGAGGAAGATGAGAAAAAGCAGCTGCAGAGGTACACATAAATATTCTTGCTCCTCTTACACTTTTATTGCTTAAAATGGGACTTTGTTTATGCTGGCATTTGTAATTCATTTTTCGAACATTTTAGCTGTATTATGCAAAGACCAAAATAACAAGCTGTAAGTAACAAGAAATGACCGCAGAATAAGGAAAAACTTCTGTGTATTTCTAATGACTTGGAGTTTTAGAAGCTTTTGTTACTTAATTTAAATGCAGGAAGCAATTTCGGGAACAAAGCCACTGATGATGCCAATGCAGTGTTTTTGCGAAGGCTAAAAAAAAGCCTGATATTCCTTTCATCCATCTCCTTATTTTCCTTTCCCTTTACACTACTCTAAAACTTTATTTTACACTACTTAAAATTTTATATACCTTAAATGTGTCCAGACCTATTCATACTCTCTCTCTGTCATGCTGAATAATCCATCTTGACCTCTGCTGTATGGAATTGCATCATTATTAAAACAATTGTTTTGGGTATATTCGACTACACCAAGCAGTTGGGTCAAAATTTGACCCTCATCGTTTATGGGATTCCATGGCCAGAGTTCAGTAACATCGACACTGAACTACGGTCAAAATGAAGCCACAAGTTTGGTGCAAGTGACCTCCTTCACTATTTTCATTAAGGGCCTTGGTACAAAAGGAAGGAAAGCTAGAAGGAAATGTGCCGTTGATAGTGAATTTGGCTGCTCACTTATGCAGATGCAGACTGGGATGCAAAGGAGGAGTAACTGAGTGACCTTAGAGAGTAGAACAAACAGAAGGTGAAATTTAAAAATACAAAGTGGGCTTAGAAAGGAGTAAGAATTTCTGCTCTGTGTTGGAAACCTGGAAGGGAATGTCAGTGGAAAAAGGCCTAAGCGTGGTTCATGCCAGCAGAGCCATAGGGAAGGCAAACATTATTTTAAGAAGAGAATCCTTGAACTACCACACAGCTGCCAGCTAATCCTTGTTACAGAAACAGATGCAGAGAGGAACCAGTGGATGACTGTAGCAACAGAAAGCCTAGCACATAGAAGCCTGGAAGGACTTGGGTTTTTAGCCTAGCAATATGATTGCTAGGGTGGTTATTGGAGGTGAGGAATATTAATGTTGGTACAAATACTTCGGGTGGATAAGTAACACGAAGGAAAAGGAATTTCTGGCTCTCGGCCAATGTTGGCAGGAGAACAAGTGGTTAACATTGGTCCCAAATATATCTAGGAAGGACAGTACATGAATTATAGCCACCAGAAGACCAAAGATGGGAGCTGCTTTCCCATTATAGTAAATGAGACAGGCAACCTAGCTGACTTGACAAGTTCACAACTATCAGATGTTGGGTTGCTAAAAACAGAGGACAAAATTTGCTAGACCAAAAGTTACCTTCCAATCTGGGACTCCCTATGTCTTATTTTCACTGTTCTCTAGGAATACGGGCTTTTGTCAGAGAATAGTAATGTGCAACTCCAATAGCTAAAGACTTAGGTTTTACAGCCTTGTTTCCCAGTCAAAGCTACTGAGTACCTCTTCTCCCTTTACTGAAAATGAAGCAAAAGCAAATGTAAATTAAATTTACTATTAAATAACATAGCTTCTGCATCCTGAGCTCTGTTATTAAAACATTTACAATGCATAATATAAAACTTCTATTTCAATGCAGAGTGCTGAACACGTTTTTTCACCTTGTGAGACTCTCTGCTGCTGCTAAAGCTAGCTTACCTATGAGCAGCCAAAGACAGTTAAGAGAAAACAATCATATAATTTATATTTAAACATATTGTACTGTCCACTTCTAGATAATAAATTACTCTTTCCCATAGTATTGTATCAGGGAGCCTTCTATTAGAAGCCATACCTACTGATAACCTCTTCTGACACTGTGTAATTTACCGCCGATAAATGTTCATAAACAGTTTGACTGAAAAATCCATAAAGCCATTTCAGCTTTATTTTAAGTTCCATTTAATGTCCCTCAAAGATGATTTCATCAATGTGTTTCCATTAGCTGAGTCTCTGACCAATAACTTAATTCCAGACAATCAGTCAGGAACTTAGAGAGCATATGACAGGATCTACCGAAAGTGTTTTGAATCACCATAAAAATTCACTCAATAGCTTATTTTTCCCCTCTAGTGCACCAGGTGCAGCAGCCCAGTTGTTGAGGACCCCTGCATATGTTCACTTCATGCAAGAACAAAAAGCAGGAGTCGTGTGGCAAGGGAACATTTACTGTTTAATTTGGGAGGGGAGGGTCTTTTTCTTCTGTTGTTTGAGACCCAAAAAGACTGCATGAGAACTGATTTGTCAGATAATTGCAATTTGTTTGCATCTTTGCTTCCACTGGCATTTTCCTGAAGGCCTACCGCCCCATACAGCAGACAGACTGGTTGACTTGCTGGAGGTGCACCCTGCCTCTCTCTTCCCGTTCAGCCCCCACAGTAGGACAGTCCAGTGTCCCATGGGTGCTCCATCTCTTCTGAACAGATCCTGCTCTGGCAGGTGAAGATTTTGTTCTTCATCGGCTGCAGAACATGTGCCTGGCCCAGCAAGCTTCTCTCACTGTTTCCAGTGTGGAAGCAGCAAAAAGAACTAACAGGCTTGGCTTTGGGCATCGCCTAGCTCCATGATATGAACCCAAAATGTAGCATAAAACAAAGCCGCTTTTTAATTCCATTTTCCATTGAAACAAAGTAAAAGTATCACATATTGTGTTTGCCTGTTGGTCTTCTAGTCTCCCATTAAAGAGCAAACTCTGAACCTACAGCCTCTTCACCTAAAGCTGAAACTCTCTGATCAATCTCATCAGCTTTGTGCAGGAAGATCAGGAGATTGTTAGTGATGCACCCTGGGAAAGGCTCTGGTGTGATCTCAATGCTAGCTGGACACCAGCAATTCTGTATGGAAAAAAGAAGTTATGAGTGTCCCAAGAATCTCAATCTCAATTAGAACACACATTTACTCAACTGGTGAAAAGTCCAACCAGAGGAAATAGGCATGTACAGCTCTGTTCTCCAAGTTGCTTGTTCCTTTCACTGTGCCATGCAAAAGTGTCTGAGCTGTGCGATAGTGCATCATTGCCATGCCTAATGCAAGAAGGACCATCCTTTCTCCCTCTGTCCATAAATAGTCTCTAGCTGTTGTGAAGAGACACTGATCAGTGCCTCTGCACTAACCCTTGCTCTACACTTCCATTGCTATCAGCTTGAATGGATAGAGGTACTCAAATCCCACACAATGAGAGTTATTTGAGACTAATGATTGAAGCTCCTGCTGTCCAGAGAAGGTGGCAATCAGCTGAACAGTACTTGGGGCTGAACACAACTACAAGGGAGAGAAATCAGGTCTCTGTTCAGGTGAAAATGCTCCTGGTTAACTATTGCCCACTTCTTTTCCTTTTAAGACAACAATTTATTTCCTGTCTTCAGGTTCTTTAATCAACAAATTCAGATCCGTAGAACCCCTTTAATGTTGCATATCACCACTGCTTTATAATAAGATTGGGGGCACAGAACCCTTAAAGAAATCCGGTGGCCAAAGTGTATCTTCTATTTAGCACACTGCTTTAGTACAGTACTGTGCAAAGGAGGAGAGAAACAGAAGGATTTGCTGTGATTTCTTTCCAGATAAAATAGAGAGACAATGCATAGTGTTCTGATCTCCAGAAATTTCCTCCATTCCCACTGTATTGATCAGGGTTCACTCAGCAGTTTGTTCGCTAAAATACTTATCTGAAGAAGTCCTCCTCTCTGTAGGTCTCATCAGGGTAATATATGACAGTCTCAGAAAGGTGTCTGTGCAAACAGATTCCCAGGAAGTAAATCCAGTACAATGCAGTCAGCAATGATTTGTGCTTGCTTCTTTTAATTCGCAGCTTTAAAAGCTTTATTCACCCTTAATTTATATTTTTAAATGGATGAACATAGTAATTGCTACTGCTCCCCTTGAATCTGAAATCAATAAGAGTTCCATTTCAGGGTCCAACAGCAATAACATGGCTAGGTTAAACTAGTTTACTGAACAAAAGCTAGGTTTGTTTCTAGGATAGTGCAAAAATGTTTCATTGCTTTGTAGGCACACCTTTGTCATCAAAATGTTAGAGGGCTGTTCTTTTAGAATGATTTTACTGAATAAAAGCACATACATAATCAGAAAAACTAAATATTCAATATATATTATTTAACATCTTTTAGCAAAAATCTCTTACTCTTTCACGTCTGTCCTCATATGATTTACTGACAATAGAACGAACTTTTGCTTTTATAACCAGTATGTACAGAACAGATTCTTAAATGCTAGCAGTGTATTACACCCCCTGGGAAATAGGTATTTGTCAGTCTGCCCTTGCACTTGGGAAAACTCACTGGGCTACAGACAATATACCAGCTTAATATGACTCTCCTTTCTTTCTTCTCATCCTACATTACATTACAGGGCATTATTTGACTCTTCTACTGCTCCCCAATCCTTTCTGCAACCCAGCAAGAAAATCCCTCGAGTACCTGAGCTTCACGTATGTGCTGGCACATCCCCAGTGAAGGTGACAGATTCTGCTATCCACCGCCACACTCACCTGCCCTTGGCAGGACTTTGACAGCCATGATATGCTATAATAGCCGCTTCTGCTGCATCCTTCAGCATCAGGATCCCTACCGCGCAGACAGCTGCCTTGTAAAGTGAACTGGCCTCTCTGTGCCCTTTTTGTCAGGGCTCCTCTGCATACAGGACATGCCTCATCCAGGAGCACGGGAGGCATTAACAAGTGTGCCCATAGACACATGTTGAACTTCAGCCTAGCTTCAATGGCTGAATGTCTGTGAAATGTAAAGGAAATAACAGAAAGAATAGAAAGGTTTGTATCCAGACTGAGAAGGCATAAAAAGAAAAATGGCCCCAACTTATGCTGACCTCTAGATATTTCCCTCTTGACTGAGTTAGTGGTCCTTGGACACAACTTCTGCCCCTCCACGAAAGCAAAGTCATCACTAAATCCATCTGAAGTTACTCTTGGCATTCCTGTGTACAGTGCTAGTATTGCAGAGAAACTGGGAAGAGCACTTCAAATAGGAATAGACAGAGGAGGTTTATCAAGGAGAATGTTCGTTAGCCTTCAAAGAGACCATGTTGCGGGAGAAGGCAGTTAGGAAATAAATACTAATAAAAAAAAATCTACAACACTTTAAAACTTCACTTCAGTGTTTGGTAAATGTAAGTATGTTTCATTGAAATCCTTCTGACATTTAATCAATGTTAGTCTGATGTTGGTTGATCCTTTTTTTCCTTAAACAGGATTAAGGAAACACAATCTGAACACATATTCCAGCTTACACTAGAAGCCAATACACTTTACACAAGTGCTGTCCCTTTTGTCTGAAATGCACTCTGAAGTAAAAGTGAACACAAGAAAATCTTTTCTGCAACACCCCCTCCACTGTTCTCTCTGAGACAGGTTTACAACCCGGGTGAGCAGATTTTGAAAAAGGAGGGCAGTTATTTGAATTTTCCACTAAAAGGAATGAGGAGCAGTGTCTAGATCTACCTGCTCAAAAGCAGCAAAGCAATCAGAAGCATTCACTCAAGAATAATATGCTTGCTCTAACAGAACGGACGAAAGACTTCATTTGGAGGAAAGCATTCAAGAAAAAAAAACAAAAAACAAAGCTTTAGGAAAAAACCTACCCACCTCAGCCAAACCAAACATACACAGTTTTTGAATTCTTACTCTATTACTACTGATTATTGATCAAATCACTTCTTCATGTCTGACTCTTAGTTTGATATGGCAATAGCACAATTCATATATGAGTGCAAATGAATTTCCTTTTCTTGTGACTTTAATCTTTGACAGGAAATGGAATTTTTTTTTCCATTGCTTTTTACTTCAGCTAAATGTGATGCTTCTTAGCACTACATCTATGCAAAGACTGCAAAGAAACTTGATAAAACTTCAGTCATGTGACTGAATGCTACAGAGAAAAGAGACTGTTTCCAGTCTTGGTGGTGGCAGTGATAAAGTCTTTTAGCTACACTTGTCAGAGCTTTTCACTAGTTTATCTCATTTCCGGTCCCTCTTCCATAAGACCTTTGAGTACATGACAGCATGGCCATGGCTCTGGGACTGCATTAGCACCACCGCTTAATCACCCACAGAGTGTGAGAAGCGAAGGTCGGTAGCTGCTTCCTGAAGAAGTTCATACATCTTCAACCAAAGGTCAAGTACCTGTCCAAGCCCTGTGAGCAGCATGGCTAATGCAGTTGTGACACACGAGTTTCTCTTTCCAAGAGCACAGAAGGGAGCTCTGGAGCAACTTCTAGGTCCGGATGCCTTGGGAGTAGCCTGAGCATAAACTGAGAATGGTATGAGGTGCAAAGCTGGAGGTACAACGTTTGCTTCCAGAAACACAGCAAGGTGCTACGGTCAATGTTCCTGCAGCACCGACTCTTTTAGTTAGATGGGATTTTTTTAGTGAGATGGAAATTTCTCTTAATCTAGTTTTACATAGGAGAAGCATCATTATAAGAAAATGCTTCCATTTGCTATAAAAATGAGTCTGGTGGCACCATTTCTCCTTTGAGAAAGCTATACACAGCTGCAGTAAGCATACACTGTTTCAGGAGCACATATAACATCTGCAGCACAAAGATTCAGGTTTGCCATTTACCCCCAGGAATCAAGTTGCAGCAGCCACAAGGATAAGGCCTGAAAGGTCTTTGGGTCACATCTGACTTCAACACTTGGCTACAGAACCTATGCAGGCTGCCATACACAAATCAGCAAAGTGCCATTTTGGAGCTGTAACGGCTGCTGTAAAGGGCAAGTGTGCATGTCCCTGACCATAAATAATAGCTTTTGAGGAAGGATACATGCAACAAATATGGGCAGCAATTCCTGGAAGTTTTTTTTTATTATTATTTCTGGATTATACCACCTTCTAAAATGGTCTGTTCTAGTCAAATAGAACAGGTCTGTGTTATTTCCATTAACTACAACTAGTCTTACACTCATTAAAGTTACTCTGCTGTGAATATTTCAGCCAAAACAAGATAAAAATGACATGCCAAGAAATCTTCTAAAATTGCAACGTTAAGGAAATGTGAACAGAGTAGGTTAACCAGGCCGGTATTGAAACTTCATTTTCAGGTTGAAACTTCCACGTTTCTTTTATTCCTTCCAAATCAGGTGAACACAAGGCTCACTGAAAATGCTTGTGGATATGAGGTTTTTGAGAAGCTGGTACAGCTTACAAAGATGTATTAGCTCTTTTACCTGCCCAGAGTCAGTGCTGAGGGCACTGCAAACACTTTTCTCACCCTTCCATGGGTAGTGACATCTTGCACTTGTGAACTAAAGCTGTAGCAAATACAGAACATATTAAAGAAACAACGATAACAACCAAGAACTACTGAAAATCCAAACTTTTTTAAAAAGGTCTTTGTACTAATCAGTTTTGAGGTTATCTCTTCAATTATAACCTTGGACTATGTTGCTTTAATTGGTGTTGTTCCTAAAAACTTCATAGGCCTTACTATATTTCTTTCCTAAACAAAATGCTAGAAATATGCCTAGAAATTAATTTCTCCAAACTTAATAATAAATTTGCAGTAACATTTCAACAGCTGACTCCTCTTTTGAGGTGCATTCCCAGGCACCTTCCTGAAGAGAAACCAGAACAAAAACCACTTCCAAAATAGCTACTGTAGCCTTTGTACTGGAAGATGAAAGCCATCCTATCACCCTCTAAATACCACTGCATTAGCTAGGGTTTGCAACAGAGAAAAGCTTTAGCCAAGTCCTAAGGTCATATCAAAAGAAGAACTGATGCTACATATGCCGAAGTGAGAGCCACATTTTCCAAGGACTCAGTCCAGCGTGGGAGCCATTTACTAGGAATAAATCCCTGTATCCTCCTATTATAGAAAAGAGGCCTTGTGGTCTTTCAGAAAGGTGGCAATCATAAGAGTGGGTAAGGAGTATGATTGAGCTTACAACCTCCAGTCCGTCCAATCGTAACTCCCACAAAAACTTTCCTCTACTATTCAAAAAACAGGGAATTCTTGGAAGCTATAGAAATACATCTTTTTTTTTTCCTTTTTCTTTTTAAATCTTAGCTCATTGTGATGCATCTGGATTCTCACCAATATTTAATCTTAAAAAAAAAGTTCATAAATCCACCATAAATATTAATTTCCAGAGTATTCTGGCAAGTTTCCCTGAAAACTAGCTTCAAAATATAATCTCCAAAGAGATGTCAAGGCTCTTGGGAGAACTGACACTGGCATGTCATCAGATGTTGTCTTATAGGGCTGTATTAAGCATCTGACCAGAGTTTAATTGCTGTAAAAATTCATGCTAATTTAAATTGCTTTAGATTTAATTAAAAACGCTTTTGTATAGAGACAATAATATAACTCCTCTAATTAGTATCAAGTAGCATCTAGAGGGCATATTTAAAAACTAATCTGGAGAATAAATAGAAGTAATTAACAGTCAGAATAAAGCTTTATGATTGTCCTTTGTTTATAAATGTTGCAACATTCAACATGCCATTAAATAAGATTGGTAATCAATGTATATCAAAGTTATTTTTAATGCTCTTTTAACTAAGGATTATTTCTTATACACCATTTCTCAGATGATCGGGACATGTTTTATTCCTGGAAGGGGGTGGGGAAGGGGATCTGCTCTATAATGTGCAATACGCGAATTCAACGAAGACCAGTTCGCTCTTCTCCCACAAGGCAGCACACATGAGTTTATGAGCGTGTGGGGGGTATCCTGCTAGGCATGAGTTTGCATCCACTTGGGGTTTGCCAACATACAGTGCGCAGGGAAGTGCTGGGAACGCTGGCTCCGGTGCTCCGGGCCACACGGAACAGCTCTGCCAGGCCGGGCTCGTCAGGGGGAGAAAAGGTGGCCTTGCAAATCGAGTCCCAGCAAACTAAAGGAGCCCCAGTTCAGAGGAAAGGGAAACAGTTCAAGGTTTATGGTAGTAACGCAGGAGCCTGGCGCAAGGGCAGCAACAGGAGAAAGCGCTGCCCTGCTTCAGAGGTCTAAGCTTGATGGAATTCGTTAAATCAAATAAAATCACAGAAGTACTCCACATTACACAACGCATGAAAAGCAGAAAGGAACAACTCAATCTTTTTTTGTCCTTTAGTGGTTAAAAACCAGAACCAGACTCTTAAAATACAATTGAAATAAAACATATATTCATTCTGTAATCCGCAGAACATAGGCAGTGTAATTTTTGAAGCCCTACTAAATGCAACATACCTGCACCCATTTTTTCAGTTTCATAATTCAGTGCACCTTCCCCCGCCCCTTTTTTTTAAAAATACCTTCCTAATGCTGGAAAAGCCTTTAGCTGCACAAAGCATAGAATGCATTTCAAAAAAGAAAGCACATATTTTCTCATATGAAGGATTCAACATTACTTTGTAGAACCAACTTTCAAATTCAACTTTGAAGAGTGTACAGCAATTACCATTAACAAGATTAAAAGCTAGCCAATATCTACTGCTCTAACTTACGTAATATTACTTTCATGCCAGATTGTAGACATACACTTCCTTCAGTAACAAGTACGTGTTCAGCAATAACAAGAACAAGTTGAGATTATTTAACATAGCACAGATAGGTGTTAGCAGACACGTACCAGCAGCACCTGAGATCCCAAGTACAGGAAAAATGATCAAAAGAATTTGCCTGTGCACTACAAGCTGGACTAGCCTCAAGCACAGACGAAAACAAAACCTGAAAGGAACATATGGCATCACACTTCCCAGCATGGCAAACAGCCATGGCAACTACTTTTGGAGATATAATTAGATTGGGGGAGCAAAGCTTGAAAAAACATAGCCAAGCATGAACTCTGAAAGCATTTCAGCTCAAGGTCGTTTAAATATTTGCCACATAAGATCATCTGTGATAACATTGTGACTTTTCTGATAGTTCTGCATAAGCCTGATAAACCCTGAGAAACACTCAACTGCAAATAAAAACAAAGGTGCACTACTCGTGGTAAGTAGTATTTCCAGGGCATTTACACAGGAGACTAAAAAAAAGCAGAATCTCAAAATAACTATCAAAAATAATTGCTAGTTTCTCCAAAGCACAATGTAAATAACATGCAATATTTTTGTATGCAATCCTAAAAGGAGTACCTACAACTTGGAAAAAAATGTTTCTGTATTTTGTGAAAAAACAAGTGATCTAAAAATTTCTCATTTAAGGTCTCCTGGAAAACATCTAAAATCCTTGACTCCTGAAATCACCTGCCCTATAAAGACAATAGATAGTTAAATCACTCTGAAAGTGCAGTGTGAAGGGAGATTTGTAGCGACAAACGCTCCTCAGCTCTGAAACAGTGCATGTATTTTGAATGGTCCCTTTCAAAGTTTTCTAATAAAAGAGATGCTGTTAATTTTGTGGAGTCCAACATTTATCCTATAGAACTCCCTAACTTTAGTATAGGCGATGACTGAACTTGTCCAGGATATGTCAACATCAACTGGCCACTTAAAAGAGCTACAGTTGGTCTCACTACAAACAAGACATCAGGTAACAAAAAGTATTAAGGGCTGAATTTGAAGTCCCATTCATGATGGATTAGATTCTGAGGCCCTAATTCTGAGCTACTTTATGTCATATATTATAAAAATAAGCTACATACTACATGTATACTATAAAATATTGCATATATGTGTAATATTATTTGTATTAATGTTATTTACAATATAAAAGAGAGTATATATGATATATAATACACTATATATAATAATATATTCTTCTCAACTCTTTCATTTACTTCTGTTTTTAGGTGTTTACTGGAAAAGCAAGGGCCATTTGGAACAAATAGGGGCATCCAAATCAAGCCGCTGGAAGAGAGGCATCAGTACATCCACTGAGACCACTGGTACTGTTATGTGATTAAATATTAACAATATAACGCTACTCAGTCTAGTCCTACATGAAAACATTCACAAGCTAAGCTTAAAATAAACACAGAGAATGGATTGAATTGGAGAGCAAGAGAATTAGAGCCGCTAAGAGGTAACTTCATGCAATTAGGAAAGACACTACAATTCCTTTAATGGTCTGTGTCACGGGAAAGCTCCAGGCCCCCATCTGCCTTTAAAGGAAGACAGGGAGTGGTGGCAGTGGCACTGATAATACCTACAGAACAGCTGGACATGGCTCAAGAGATGCAAAGCATGTTCTCACATGTGGCTACGGAGAGATTAGCTGATATAAAGGCCACCCAACTGCCCAGAGAATTAATGTGTTCATACTGACTTTTCATTGCAGTTCTCCTCCTAGGTGTTCACTTTAGAATTAAAGTAGAGCTCATGAAAGAGCTGAGATGAAAATTATGAAGCCTAATATTTCCCTAAGATTTCCCTACATGTGCAGCCATAGGAGCACCCTTAGAGTGATCTGTCACTGCCCTTCATCCCAGAACCATGTGATGAAGCAGTTTAGTTTCCAAAGCTGTTTTTAATGCTGCTTTATGAGCTAGACAAACCATTTCTAGAGCAGTTTTCTCTGCAGGGGAAATAACATGTAGTGCAGGCTAAGAAAACCCTTAGGTAGAAATTCTTGGCCTTAACTGTTTGGAGAAGAATCAAAGCAATAAAGACAATGAAGGGCTTTACTACCAAAAGATTTTTTCCATAAGCACAACGGAAAGTTGGACAAAAATTATTCTAAAATTTGACGAGACATATTAAAATAGTGATTTAGTTACCTAAAACTCTCAACCTCTCTGCTCCAACTACCACTTCGTTGTCATCTGCAGAAAACAGCAATTTCCCAGAGAGGGTTTTCACCTCAAATTTTTGGCTGTGTGCTTCCACTGCTTGGGGACCTAGAGAGAAGAAGAGATTAGCACAAAGTCTTAGTGAAAAGTATATGAAAATCACAAAGTATCTTTGTATATTTAATAAGCCCATCTGCAGAGATTATCCTGTCCAATAAGTGTGCAGATAAAACCTACATCTGACACATCAAACAGGGAGGTCTGTACACCTCAAGGGTGATCTCTGCTTCAGAAAGGACAGTATTTCCTACCCAAATAACACCTCAACTATTTTTACTTATATTTTTGTTAACACTTACCTAGGTATGCTGTTACCTTACCATTAAATTTTGTATATTTATGGATTTTTTTTTGATAAAAAGAAAGACCCACATGTGAAATAACAGTGAAGGCATCATCGTGCCTTCAGAGTACTAGCACAGCTGTAAAAGGAATTCAGACCACTTCCTAAACATATTTTGCTAGTGTTTACGGTGCAGTGTTTACATCCAAACTGCAAGTTTAAAAGCCTCATCCTACATCACCAGGAAGGAAATCCCTGGAAAATGCTGAAGGTTTTCATCTTGGCACTGATAAAAGTTTCCCCACCACAGGGGAATGGGCCTCTTTCCTGCACAAGCCAACGGCAAGGTCTCTCATGTTTCATAATGTTTTTAATCAAGGAAACCTCTCCTTCTTAGCTCTTATTTTAATTCTATGCTTCTCCTGCAGGTTGTTCAGTAGTCCAGTGTTGAAAAGCCTCTGGCAATACATTTTGTTGCAAAGCCTGATAATCATTAGCTGCCTGGATGGCAATTCTGTCAGGTCTGTGGTTCTGAGGCTACAAAGAGTGGGTTCTTCTGTTACCTGATCTAGCCTAAACTTCATACAAATCACCATGCAACAGACCTATGTAGCCTATTCCAAACCTAAGCCTCCCTGGAATATGCTACCACATGAGAAAGGTGATTGGACTTAACGTTATTCCTGTCATCTTCCTGACTAGTCTCATTTCTCAAAAGGTTAGAGAAATGGGACATGAAAGTCAGCATTTTCTTACAGGCAGTTTCTAACTCTACACTCAGTATTTCCCTGCACAGGTCAACTGCATTACCATTAGGGCCCGGGCAGAATTGTGTGTATGGTTTGAATTACAGAAAAATAAGGCTATTCTGAGACCTCTGTATGCTTAATTCTGCTAAACACCTAAATATCCTGCAGCCATTCCAAGAAAATCCCACACTTTTAAGTTTGATCTATATCTCGTTAATTAACTGCCTCCCTGCTCACCACTGCAGTATACTCTACTTGGGACTACATCTGAACTCCACTCCAAAACCACAGCTGCTGCAGAATGCAAAAATGAGCTTAATAACAATGATGTTATGCAGACACAAACAGACAGTTTTTAGCATGGGTTTTAACACTAGAGAGGCAGAGATGAAAATAAGCTATCCATTACCCATGAATACATTGGACCTGGAATGACTAGGTGTTGCGGATGAGGAAGGTTTCCCTCAGGGAGTTTTCTCTTGGGCTGGAGAGCTCATCTTCCCACTCTGCAGTGCTGACCATGCACCTGGGAATCTATTTTACTTTCTATTTGTCTGAGGCGCTTACAAAGAAGCAGGACGAAAGGTGAACAGGGGATTACTACATTCATTAGTGACATCATTATGTTTTGTCATCTTTTTCTTTCTTAGGGAAGATCGCCCCATTTTACTATGTGATGTCACATAATTTATCAGTGCAATAAAGGCAATAGGCACTTATGGCAATTTTCATGGCTCTGGGGAAGCACAGCTGGGCACTCATGCTACAGGCAACTGCATCCTAAATGAAATCCTGTAATCCCAAAACAGGCAGCTGGAAAACAGGAAAGATATAGTCTTCTCCAAAAATGAGACCTGAAGTCCTTTATTTAGGTCTAAAGCACTAGCAACTCACTTGCTGTGCCATTTGTCATCTCACTACTGCCTTGGGCTGTGCTTCATCCTGAACATGCTTTATATAATCATGTGTGTGCACACAATACAGTGCTGTTATTTTTTCCACAGACTAAGTTGTCTCAAGCTCTCATGAAATGGAGGCTCTTAAACACACCAAATATCCTGCTGAAAATATACGGCAAACGAACAAACTAAACAAGTTCATTTTGAATGCGAGAATCTGGGTGCTTGGGGTTGAATTTATTTCCTTCCTCAAGGCAATCTTCATGCATGCCGCTTAAATTGTGCTTACTGAAGCTGCATATTTAATTATTTAACACTGTGACAAGAGGCCAAGATGTTATATAAGCAAGACAGACAACCCAGTCTCATATAGAAACAACGTTTATGGATTACTAGCTTATCCACATAGCAGTACTACTCACAGTTCCCACGTAAACCTAAATAAATAAATATATATCAAAGTTCATATACATACATTATATATTAACATATATAATGCATTAGGCCCTTTCAACTCAAATTACGAATGCATTAATTCAAAGGTCTCCGTGCACTGGGGATTTATGAAACACCAATTTTCCCATCAAACACACTAACACTTGGGAGAATGAGAGAGTTCTTTATCAGCAAAAGGACTTTGGGCTTAGAAAGCTCTAAAGTACAGTGTCTGCCTCTGGAGTGTGGCTTTCATGTACCTTGCTTTGTTTCGACCAAGTGGAGTGAAGTTTTCATTTGTACTTCTACAGACATCTGGGATCTCCTCTGTGTGCTGTCTCAAGCTTGCACAGCACCCCATATATCACTGTCTTTCATGTCTCCTTAATTCTTTCCCACGGTCTTTCCTCCTCCTTACCTGTTACAAGACGAGTCAGGACCTTAGTCTTGTCATTGAGGATGTTCACTGTAACGTTTCTGGCAGACTGGAAGTACAGTGGATTGCCCTGGAACAAGAACACAAGACCATGAGAAGGGTGTCAGGATGTATGACAGCCATACGTGTGAGAAACCTGTCGCAGGAGACTACGAGCTTTGTGCCATTATGTGTTGATTTTTGCATGTCTACCCCCTGCACGTTATTGATGTAATCCAGAGCAGAAATGAGCCTGTCTGGAAGGAGCAGGCTACAAATACAGGTTCCAATACACCAATACAGGCAAACAAGAACACCTTGTAAACACAGAGGAAGTGCTTTTCATCTCAGCATACTTCTCAGTGAACCATCTGGCACATACCACAGCCACCATCCAAACTGGGATGCCAGTGTGCACCACCTTAGGCCAGACCCATCCCATCAGGCTCCACAGAGATCCACAAGACATCAAGTCTTCCCCACTCCCCATTTTGTCACACAGATTTCTACCCATTGATATATTTAAAATATAGCTCTGAGAAACAAAAGCTAGAGCAGCAATTAAAATACAGGAATCACCCTGGCATCATCCTTTTCAGGTAATCCACCTTTATGGGTTAACTTTTGAAAGGGCTAGGAAGTCTTCTGCTCCAGGTTAAGGAAGGAAGTTAAATCTACATGTCTAGATGGTTTATGAACTACATAACTGATCTATAATAAAAGATGATACTTTACCACAAGATAAGCCAAGCAATTAATCTAAAAAGAGTTGCAGAAAAAGTTGCACTACAGAAGTTTTACAAGACAAGCCAAGAGGTGGGAGCAAACTACAAAAGTCTTAAAATACATAATCAAACGCTGAAACATTTACCCCAGCAGAGTCATCTCATTCATTGATTCAGAGCTCTTATTCATACAGCTTTTAAAAAAATCAGAATTTCCCTAATGGAAGAATTATGTTTTTATTGGTCTGCAGGGAAAGAACATTTCAAGCACTTAATGCAATGCCTGTTCTCATTTCCATAATTCTTATTCCATTAAGAAATGAAGAAGAGCTGCAAAAAAAAAATCCCTTTTGCTGAAAATTCTGTAGATTTGGTATCTATCATCTTCTGTTTACAAAGGTAATAAAAGAGACACCTCGCACATAGCATTACAGGCTTAGTGATGCTGCCAGCTTCATTCAATCACACACAAAAAAAGGAAAAAAATCTTAAAACATATCTTAAGTTAGAAGTGATTACTGGAAAGGGGAAATGTTTCACTTTTGTGACTACTTCCTGCTATCAGATTACAAAATTAATTATTCTGATGCACTAGAGTAAATGAAAATTTAGATCAATATGGCATCATCACCACAATAAAAATAATTATGTACAGTAATATTCTCATATTATCAACAAGCTATCATATAAGTCAACAGATCTGGAGTCAGAATACTGGCACCACGCAATAAATAATCCACTCTAATTATAATACTGTATGAGACATATCCATATTTATAATAGTATAATATGCCGCAATCCAGTTCTGATTCTTTCTAGGAAAATAATATTAAAGACATGAAACACATTTCATTCTTGGACTTGATGCAAAGAAAACTAAAGTGAAACAAAACCAGGATTAGGTATTCTTTTGGATTTGGGAATCTAGTCTTTTTCTGTTTGTTTACCTCTTCCTCTCTGAAATGTTCAGGAACTCTTCTGGAATTACGTTTAAAACAAAATTCATCTGATATTGCCAATCACTGATTACTCCTACATATTTCACTTTCCCAGGTGCTGTGAAATCTTTGTTCTTCTCCCCTCCATCATCAGTATTCCCACACCTTTCTCCGATGTTGGTGTTGGTTTGATCTTCGTGCCCAGACACAACCGTTATAACTTTGCCCACTTCACAAGGGCTGTTGGCCAACTTCAGTATGACGTGGTGTTACCAGTCCACATAACCTAACCATCCCATAGCACGTCCTTCAGTCACTGCCGCTCACTAAAATTCCTATGCAACTTTGCTAACGCCCTCAGCGTTCACCTCCCTTCCAATTCTAATTTTACATTATTGTTTTTTTCCCACTGTTACGTTGATCGGGCTGCTGGAGAGACTCAGGCAGAGACACCAGTGGGAGTGGGATGAAATTTTCCGCCTTCTACATGATTTCCTGGCAGACCATGTGCTGAGCACTCCACTCTGCACTGGGCTTCAGTTACAGCTCTGGGGCAGTTTATGGCCTGGTTAGGCTAGTTATCCATTTCCACCTCACTACAAGTTCGCCATACCCATGTAGAAAATCCCATCTAGTAAACACTAAATTCTGCCTGTTACTCCAGCCCTTCATTAATAAGCCTAATGGCCAAACACTAATGCAAATGTTCACAGACACACAAAAGGCTGCCACAGCTACCTTTGAAAAGGGAAAAAATATGTCAAAACAGTTTGTTTCCTCACTAAGCACCCAGTTACTCGCTAGGACTTAGGAGGTTTTGCAAAACGTATCGACTGATTGTTCACGAGGCTAAACACATGGCAAAACAAACCCTAACAGATCACTAGGCATCTTTCCCTGGCTCACTCCTGAAAAAACGCTAAAAAATCCTAGATGAAAGACTATTACAGTAAAAACATTTTGACTGACAACCTTAATGTGCAGCTGAAGCAATTTCAACCAGTGCCATCTTTAAGGAAATTTAACGCTTTAAAAGATGTCCATAGACTGCTTTTGAGAATTATTAAATACATTTGGGAATCTTTTTAAATTTTAACAGGCAATTTAAAAATAATGCATCACACTCAACATTTTTATACTTCACAAGGTCGAAAGGAGTCACTTTGATCTGATCCTATGGATCCTATATGGATTTAATGATGCTGCACATTGAATGCAAGTAGAGATGATGGAAAGAGGGGAAATGGCAATTTCCTGTTTGAAGCTCTGAAAAGTCCAGGGCAGTTCCCATAGAACACAAAGATATGGGGAAACAATCAAGTAAAATAAAAACAATCAGAACTGGTTACAGATATTGCAGATCAACCAACTGGCACAGCAATGAATCAATGCAAAGCTCAGCAGGGCAGCACATAGGCATGACTGGAAAGCACTCTATTCATATCTGTGAAGACAAACTTAGGAAAATCTGGTGAACTTTGTCCCTAAGATCTCCTCTGGATTTCACTGATGACAAAAGAAATCACAGACTTAAGGCCAAACATGTATGCCAAATGTTAATGTTTCTACAAAAGAAAAAAATTCAATAGATCCTCCTTCTATTTCTGATAAAGTTCCCAACAAGAACAGGATTTTGCCCATAAGCCTTCTGGCACACAAATTTAAGTCATGCAGCTAAATTCCTAGGTGTTAGATTGTAAACATCCCTTAATGTTATTTGAACATATTATTTGTTGTTTAATCACTAAGTCTCTTCTGATCTTGACTTCGTCCTTCAGACAGTTGAATATGATGCTCATGTAACTAAGTTCCTTTTCTTGCAGAACTCTAATTTGACAAGGTAAGCTTTTCACAGCAGAATGAAAGCAAGTAGTGAACAGAATTGATGACAAAAACCAGATTAAAACAATGCTACGCAGTGCCCCTGTCCATGTCTATTTAAGTCTAAACACAACTGTTTTTAAGAAGGTGATGAGGTTCAATGAAGAGGTAATAAAATGTAGTCTTTATCCTTTTCTTCCTGGAAACAACCTTTTTTCTTTCCACAAGCTTAACACACCCAAGTCATGTAACGTGGATCAGAAATGGAGCTGGTACAGCTCTGTCCAGCAACTAACACTCAAAGCCATAGAATCATAGAATCACAGAACCGTTAAGGTTGGAAGGGACCTCTAGAGATCATCCAGTCCAACCCCTGCACACGCAGGGTCACCTAGAGCACGTGGCACAGGACTGCGTCCAAGCGGGTTTTGAAGATCTCCAGAGAAGGAGACTCCACAACCTCTCTGGGCAGCCTGTTCCAGTGCTCTGGCACCCTCACTGGGAAGAAATTTTTCCTTAAGTTCCTGTGGAACTTTTGATGCTTCAGTTTGTGGCCGTTTCCTCTAGTTCTGTCAGTGGCCACCAGTGAACAGAGACCAGCACCATCCTCCTCACTGCCTCCCTTGAGGTACTTACAGACACTGATTAGATCCTCAGCCACTGATTAGATACCTCAGCCTCTCCTCATAGGGCAGATGTTCCAGGCCCCTGGTCATCCTCGTAGCCCTGCGCTGGACTCTCTCCAGCAGCTCCACAAGCACAGAACATCACAAGCTGACTCAACAGGCTACATGCTAACTTCTGACATTTGTTATTTTCAATGTCAAGTATTCAAATGCTTAAAAACAAAAAACACAAGGCCCTTCTGTGCAAACAACAGTTCATAGCTGCAGCTGTCTTTGTACACAGATACATTTTGCAGTACCATGATGCTCAGAGTACTTATGTAAAAATATTGCTTTCTCACCCCTTTTGACACTGGAATTGCATAGATAGAACATATTTTGGAGTTTTATGTCTGTTATCACAAAAATCTCTTTCATGGAATTTCTTGAAGTTTATTTTAGGAACAAATGAAAGCAAAATTTCCCACTGCTGCATTAAAGCCATTACATTTCTGACTTCGCTTTTTAAAAAGGGCAAATAAGGCAGATCTGTGATGGAAGGTCTAAATGACTGGGTTCTGCTTTTGAATGGTTATCTGAGGGATTCTGTATTCTTCAAAGTGGTTTATTCTTGGCAGTCTAGGAGCTTCCACATTTAGAAGAATACCTGTAGTAACTTCATGAACACTGCTTAGAGAGGGTGGCTGCTCCTCAAGATGCCTAATCAGCTCCTTTCCAGCTGAGATTTTTCTGAAAATTAAATTACATGTCTACCGACATGAAAAACAAAACTGAAAAAAAACTCCACAGCACCGCATCTGCCTCATTACTTTGCCATTTTTATTTTAATTGACCTATAATATAATTGGCTTATGACAACTGATGACCTGAAAAAAACTGATAAGACAGGAAACCAGAATGCAACGAAAACCAGTGTGTGCTGGCTCTCTGTGCAGTATCCATAGGGCTGGCAAAAGTTGGTTGGGAAACTTCTGAAAGCTGCTTCACATTGACTAAACTTTCTGAGAACTGAACTGAGCCTTAACTGCCTTCCTGGGCTGCAACCTAAAGGGTTAGATGCATTAAACATGCTTAGCACCAAGGAGTCCTCTGGTAAGGCACCTGTAGACACCATGTGCAGCCAAGGGAACAGAGCTTCAGAACTCATAAAAGGATCAAATAATGCTGCACATGCTTCAAGCACTTCACTGCACTCAGAATTCACATGAAGGTGTTGTACCAGGGTCGATCAAATGTGTAATGATGATTAACTTTGTGTCACCAGGGAAGAGCTCTTCCTCACACCAGCACTCGAGGAACCGTAACTCTCCTTAGCAGTCGTAGATCCTCAGAGCGTTCATCACCAGCTTCCAGCAGATATCAACCAGGTATTTACAGTTCTTTTCAATCTATTCCATATTCTCCCTCAGAAATAACTAACTGCAGCAGCTGCTTCTAAGGAGACTGAGAGGTAGCTGATCCTTGTACAGAGGAGCTATTGTAGCAACAGGACTATGGATTTCTGCTAAGTTACAGCCTGTCCCCGCCTTGGGTTATGCTAGTTACAGTCAGACTCCAGCGGTGACGGATCTCCTGCTGAACACAGGATAGAGAAGGAGAAAATGGTGCTGAGGTTTAAAATATTCTAAATCATCCAACTGCATAGCTATGCACTGCTCATAACTTGTACTCCAGACGGGTGTGCAGCCTCCTTTAATTCATTTTCATTTTATAGCCTTCCAGGTATGCCTACTGCCTGGCTTAGGCATCTTTTAGAACTACTGGTAAATCATAGTTTGCTATGAATAAAAGGCAATCGAAGATGATATTAAAATTATAGAGAACTAGTGATCTCAGACTCATTTTCTATTACTTGGAGTACAGTACACCAGATACAAGTAGGATCTCAGTCAGTTAGTCAGCTGAATACACATTTAAGAGTAAATATTGCTATTACTATGAAAAGAACAGTAATACTTTCCAAAAGTCTGACTCACCGAGAGACTTGGTTTCTCCAGTGTTCACAGCACCTTTTAGAAATTTTGTTACTGTGAGGCATAACACCAAGTTATATATCCAGATATTTTTCTCCAAGAACTCTACTAACATGGCTGTCTCTGACCACTGCTTTGGAATCATAACTCTCCTTGGCCTTGAGTTAACTTCTCGTATTAGATTAGAGTTGGCCATGCCAACTTGTGCCTATATGTACAGCACTAAACACAGTAAAGATCCTTGCTGATGCCCCTGGCGTAACTGTTGCTAATAAGAAGAACAGAAAACATTTCCATCTGTCTAAATTGGGAAAAGGAATTCATGAGTCTCTGATTCATCTGCATCCATATGCCAGTAAATAGACAATGCTTATGGACACATAGACATATGCAAGGTAGCCAGCAACAGAAATCAAATCCATCACAGATCACAGCATGTGATTTGCCTAATTATGAATAACACCTCTCTTTTTTTAATCTACGCAAAAAGCACTTTGTGAACGAGCAGATGGCATTGCTATGGGATGGCACCATCCTCGACAGTTGCAGATGTAGAGCATTTACACGGCATGCTGAAAAAAATGACACAACACAAGCTGCTTCCTGGGAAAAAAGATTCAAATTGTCACCAAACAAAATGCACGTATTTATTGATGTTCTGAACTTATCTGATCCAGCCTCTCTTCTCAAATCAAGTATGTATGTGCAGGCCAGGAAATGATGCGATCTGAACATCATTAAAGTCTTAGATAGAAATATCACGTGTGCTGTCGGACATGAGAAAACTGAAATGCCGACCAACTTGAGTCTAGCTCCAACCCGCAAACAATTTAAATCCACACAAGCAGAATCAATAGGAAGAAGCCCTGGAGAGAAACCAATTACACCGCAAAAGCAACTATATTACAGCACGGTTACGGCTGGAAGGCAGGGAACACAGAAGGCCATCCTCACTTCTGTGATTACCTAGTGGAGCTCTCTCGGATACCTCCAGCCCGTGAAATGACAAGGTTCGGCCCTGACATGTTCCTGCAGTCAAAGCAGTTCTGTCTCTGGGTTTCTAGTGCAATTATTAGGCACTTCGTTACGACAGGTCTCCTTCAGCTTGTTGTGCTCCATAGGCAAGTATGGGTCTGTGCATCAGAAAATAAGTTTGAAGGGGTAAACCCCTTTTCAATAACTTCAAGGGAAAAATAATCTGATTTTCTGGAACTGCAATTATTTATTCATTGGTGTCTGTGCACTTGCCATTGTACAAGACATAAATAAAGATGATCTGACCATTCCTGGTGATCTAAAATTCAGGTTTTCCATTCAAAGTCTTGCCTTTATTTGTGGTTTGTTTTCTTCTAAGCTGCTGTAAGCAAATAGGCTGGCGTGACAGGTTTGAAGTAGCTACAAAATGATTGATGAAAAACATATTTTGGGCTTGTTGTGGGAATATTTATTGTAGAAATATACTGAATTAACTCTTTAGAGGCATATTTGGGAAAACCGAATGGATGAAAGACACAGTCATGGGCACAGCCTAGGATACCAAGTAATTGGGACTAATTTAGTTATGGTACAGGGCTATTAGGCCATGCTAAACGGTTAGACAGATTGCTTGTGAATTCCTTTTATGTAATTGCTTTTTTTTCTTGCTAAAATGATCAATATTCTGCTTTTAGAAGGATGCTTTGTCAGTCTTCACCCTTAGTCACAGACTTCCCCAAAGGAGTAAAAATAAGTGACCAAACCCTCATCCCAGGAGAGGCAGATCGTCTACCAGCCACAGTGACACATTTGGGAAAGCAGAACAACAGATGCAGCTGAACACATGACCAGGAGATTGGATTGATCTAAAGGAAAGATCCTAAATCCCGCTGGATGCTGATGCACAAAACGTGCATACCTACCAAAATAAAATGGTAGCAAATCTCTGATCAGTGGAACAAAATAGGGTGTTTTGTGTTAAGAACTGACTGCATCTTGTGACTGCCATCCAACTGACATTCAGGGGTAACTGCAGATATTGCCATGGTACAGGGCTCATGAACAGGAACAACCTCCCAACCAACAGCACCGTGAGCCTGGGCAGTGGCGCTTCAAGAGACATCAGACTTGCAGGAAGATCAGCAGATGCTTTTCTATGCATGGCAGAAGTAGTAAATGCTGTCTGGGGAAATGGTGAATAATGGCAAAGGCAGCCAAAGGGATTAGGATGTGCGAAGGTAAAATGGAGCACAGCAAGATATAGAAAAGCCGAAGATGTGTGGATCACAACCAGTTGGCTCAGTCTGTTTGGTTGTCTCCTCTTTTAGACAGGAAAATCTGCTGCCAGCTGATTTTATTCCTTGAATTCTTTTAAAATCCTAGGGGGACAAAATTGATTGGTGAAGACACCCAGTCAGTGGCACCAACCAGGAAAAAAGTGCAGAAATGGTCATGTCTGCATGTTACCATCTCTTCTACTCTATTTCCTACACTGTTGCATAATACATCATGTTGTGGAGAGAAACAAAAGCCTGCTGCCTTCCCAACTGCGTACCATCATCAAGGCTTATCACTTATAATAACAGTTGGGATCCGAAGGAAATGCACACAGCCAAAGTCAGCTTGCAGCAGTAGCGGGGGATTCCAAGAATGTAGCACAAATAGATATACAATATTTTGGCTTGAAGCAAGAGTACACATGAAATAAAATTAAAATTGAAAAGGTGCTCCTCAAGTCAACAGCACTGGTAACATAACATGACAATCTAATTGCCACTCTCCTGTGACCAATGCCTGCCCTGACCTTCACCTCAGTAGTCAAAGATGGTCTGCCAAAACCAGAGAACAGACGCAGGCCCTGGATATTACCCCATAGGAAGCATCATAGGAAACATCTTCAGGGTCATCCCATCAACTTACAGCCATAGCTCTTTGGAGACAACATCAGTACAACAGCTCTGGAGAGATCACACAGATTGATCACATACAACAGCTGTTCTTAATCTGAAAGAATCTCTTCACTTTATATAGCAGCCACTGTATATTTACATTATGGATTATGTGGTCATCCACTTTGTGGCTTCACTTGTATGTACCATACATCAGTGAAAGAGAAGTATCAATAGTTGGGTGGTGATGAACAGCTTTACCCTCTTTATACCTCTAAATTGCAAAATATACCTATAAAAATAATGATGTTAAGAAAAGTATTGAGTTGTTCACACTCTTCCAGATCAACCTAACTGAAAGAAAGAAAACAGCTAAGGGAACTGAAAGCCTAGCTGGACAGGGATGCTTGTTCTATCGGAAAGATGATGTCTCCCCAGTCAACTCAATTGTCTGTAATTCTGTTTCTCTGCTTTTAAATATAGATGCTGTAGAAGACTTCTCATTGGAGAAACACATCTTATTCTTCAGTTGTAGTGCTCTGGGCTGCAGTCCTGTCAGATCTCATTCAAGAGGAAGGCTCAGCTTGTATTAGTACTTGGAAAGGAAGCCTTTGCAGGCACTGCAGACAATGACAGGGATGATCCAGTGAACAGCACGCTCTTCTATCAGCGGCCACACATTCGCAGCACCACGGGCACCTTCTGAAGCTGCTACTGGTTTCTTAGCAGAGAAGCAGAACTCAAATGTTAACCACTTTTATTCATTAAATGTCCCATGACAAATCCCCACTGCTTAAATCAAGGGCCAAACCTGTGGAACAGTGTATTGTTTGGCTAAAGGAGAAAAAGAATCAGAAGTACAAAATCAAGCTGTAGGAGGAAAAAAGAGAGAAAGCAAAAAAGTCTGTGACTTAAAAGCCATTTTTATTCCTGCAGTTGTAGACTACAAGTTAAGAATCTAGTGAAATGTCCTGCACTGACAGGATGCTATGCAAATCCTGGTACACAATTACTCACCATTCTACAAACAGGCAGCAATTTATAAATCAAACTTAGCATGGATGCATTTGAAATAGACACATTAAAGAAAACTTTCCCTTGCAACAAGACCATGCTGGAGTGCGTTCCAAAGGACGACACCCTCAGCCTCCAGCCTGGTGTCCCGTGCAGCAGCCCCTGTTTCAGAGGGAAGCTGCTCTCGTGCTCACTCCCTTCCAGGGCAGACCAGCTTCCTCACTCGCACTGGCTTGCTCTGCCTTTACAGCTGCATCTCAGCTCTGTGGCCAGATACACACAACAGCATACTTTCTAACCAAGTCAGCCTTTATTTGAAAATACAGGCCCACTCTTAACAACATGCTCCTTTACACTTAGGGCATGTAATGCACTAAAAAGAACCACACATGAATACAGGACTCCTCACATCACTTCTTACCTGCTGGAGGAGCAAATCAGCAAGCCGCCTGGCTTACCCTCATTCCTACCTCCTATTCCACTCGTTGTTTACTTTTTTTTTTTTTTTTTTTCCACTGTAAAACCCTTTTGGGAAAGGGATGCGCCCTTCTTCATACTTGTACTGAGTCCAGCAGGATGGATTCTCGGTGATGGCTTCATTCTGCTACGTATGTGCAATACAGGTGGAGGTTATAGGACTTAATCCAGCAAAGAACACAAATGTATGCCTAACTTTATGCATGTGAATGGCCTTACTGACATTAATAAAGTAACTTATGTTCTCTGAACAAATTAATAATATATCTGGTTTCACCAAGGCCTATATGAATGATTCACTAAAAAGTCAGGATGCCTCTCTCCTCTGATGGGATTTATAGATGTTTTTAATCACACAATTCATAAACAACACCCATGCATGCAATAGCAAGCTGCACTCCAGCACTATGCCACAAAAGCTGGCTAGGCTTGAACTGTATTTTTCCTAAAAATAATGCTGGTATACATGGGAATAGATGGCCAGGCACGGCCTTAGGCAGATACAGGCCAAAAATAAAGATGTTTCAGACAGGGAGATGTTAATGGCCAAAGAAATTTTACTTTCAAAAGAAGCAAGTTACTTTTCCCAAGAGCTTCAACCAATTTGCGCTAAGAAAACAGGAGCAAGTTCAAAGTGGTTCTTGTTTTACACTGCATTCTTCTTTCTCCAAATCTGAAATATGTCATTTAGGAACAAAACAACCAGAGAAACTCTTATCACCGGCAATGTTGTTCATAAATGAAACCTAGAAGGTCTGATTTTTCCTTTCCTGTTGCAAAGCAAAGAACACACAAACCAAACTGTCTGTAAACTAGTTCTAGTTGCATGTGTCTGCACTTCCTAATGACAGCACAGCTTGTCTTGTCAAGCAATACTTGCTTGTTAAAACAACACAACACCACAGAAAGCAAAACAAACAAAAAAGCAACACCTTCCTCCCCCGACACACACAAAAAAATCACAAAATGGTTCCAAAATAGTTTTGATCAGCAGAAGAGCTGTAGAAGTGAATGCTGTCCTCTGATGGACAGAGCTCTGTCCATCAAAGTCTGTTATTGAAACTTCCTGAAAATAAAAGTATTCTGTTTCTTTGTAATTGGATCTTGTTATATGTCGTAGCATTTCTTTTTGTCTAGCCATACTGCAAAGCTCCATTTTCACATTCAGAATTAAGAAGCTGTTCTTACATTTCAGTGTTTCTAAAGCAACCTGAATTCTGACTGCCAGTAGTGATGTCTAGACATAGCAAATCCTTAAACTCAAGGTCTTTGCCCTCAAGAGAGGGCAATGTAGCAGTATACAATTGCACACGTTGCTCCCTGAGCAGTGTCAGGTGCTTTATAAGACTTATTTCTTTCTGAGCCTACAGCTTGTTAAAATTAAGTTTGGATCAAGTTTTGGACTGAGAATTTAAGTCTACTGCACAAATGCATTCAATGTAATGGGTTGCTTCAGGTCAGCTGAAGTCAACTACCAGCAGAGCTTCTTTTAACAGCAATACTTGTCTGGCAAAATAAGTTAGCCACAGAAAACCTGTAATTAGTATGTGTGACTGGTGTCTCCCACACTCATGACACCCCCAGTAAACCTCCCTTTTTTTTAAAAAAAAAAAATATATATATATATATAAAAGCTTAACCAGTCAAATAAAAGGACAATGTACAGCTCATACAAGCCTGCAGGAATACTGACAGACTATAACATACAACTAATTAAGAAAAGCAAAACAACTGAGCTTCACAGCAACTTCCCAGTTATATCCTAAAGAAGGAAAGCACATTAATTCCAGAAGCCAAACCTAAGTTGAAAGAGGAGACACCAGAATATGGGGCACATTCCAAGAAGTCAACAAACTGCCTGCAAATCGCATTCAGGTCAACTATTTTTACATCCAACTTTTCAATCAATTACTACCCATCTTTTCCTTTTTTTTTCTTTTTTCTTTCAGGGAAATAAATCCACTGTTCATTCCGTTTTGGTTCTAATGCTTGCTCTTCTGTCTCAAGGCTCACAGCTCATTTGAGAAAACACTATGAACTGATGTGCAACACTTCCATGGAACCACATGCAACCATGGAACCACCCACCACTCAGCCCTACTATCATCTTCTCCACAGATAAAACACTAGTAGCAGCAGCAAGCAAGCAAGCAAGCATGGTAAAATGCTATACAAAAGCTGAGAGAGATCAGAGATCACCCAGCCTTACCTAGACACTCACGTTGAGCTGTGATGCACATCACCTGTTTTATCACCATAAAAATTCAGTTGCAAATATTTGAAATGGAAAGAAGCGAATCAGATCAAAACAACAGAACAAACTCATGATCTAAACTCCTCCCTTTTCCTTATACAACTCAAGCAGACAATTTTTATCTGTGGAAGTAAAAAAAGTCAACAAAACTGGCAGATGATTGGAGAAGTTCTCTTTCTCCTTGATGTTTGGATTTAGGGCTGTTAACTAGCCTGCACTAATACAGTGGCCCAAAGCCCCTTCCTAGAAAACAAAAACACATATTTATTAGCTTAGGGGTTCAGATACTTCTGCAGTGACCATACTGGGCTTTCTGGACACCAAACCTCCACTGATGTTAGGATTAGGAAGTGCAAACACATTGCTCCCAGAATTATCTTAGGGGTGAGCCCATGATGAAAATATAGGCAAAAACAGAGGTAGGTAGCCCACTGGGCATAGCTGATTGACTTTAATAGCTGTTGATTACGCTGCTCATATTGCATGAAATTAAAAAGCTTACAAATGTTATGAGCCATTACCTTTCCATTTAAGACAGCTTATGACATGTTAGCAACATTTAATGAAATCCTTTTCAAAATGCCATAGGCAGCCTCAATGAGATTCTGCTTTGGAATCTAACTTGTGGAGTTATTTCAGAAAGTTTGTTTACTGCAGAGCTTCCTCTCTTTCTTTTGGCATGCAAACAGACCTTGCACAGGTAGAACAGTGAAATGGCCTGTTTTGCTCAGAGTGCAGCACACAACTCCCAGGGAGAGCACCAGCTCTTAGACAAGCAATTGGGAACATGAAAAGCAAGACCTAGTTCTAGCCTACAAAATTTCCTTGAAAACTCAAACTTCAGGAACTTCTGGCCAATGTTATTATGAAGGTAGAGGGAAATGTTTTCACAGTTGTAAAATTTACTTAAATCTCTCCAGTAAACTGGAAATGTCACAGAGCCACTAACTGCCCCCAAAGCTCTGGGGCAACCAAAGTTCAGGCTGAAGTAAGTTTTTTGGAATTTATTACTGGAGAATTAAATTTATTAAGAGAAGAGCATATCAATTTTATAAATCCCACTGGATGCTCATAGCATACTGTCATAAAGACTCGAATCTGCTCTGGATGGTGATAATAATAAGATCTGCTCATCAACTGAGAGTGCTTATGCCAAAATGATGCCCTTTTTAGTGACTTGCTCTGCTGCTGCTTTGTATTTTTACTGCTTGGCCCTCTGACTGCCAGCTCTCCTCTCCGTCGATAGCTACTGGGCAAACAAAACTCAAAGTGATCAAAGAGGGAGAGACTTTATTGCAAACAAGCAGAGGCACAAACTCTAATGACAAGCTGTTTGAACTGGTGCCATAGTGCATGCTTAGTAATCTTTATAGAAGGAACACAAGACAACCAGACACGGTGACAAGGAAGCTTCCTTTTAGAAGGAATTCCTTTAGAATGGGATCATTAGTAACCCTGCTCTTAAAAAAAAAAAAAAAAAAAAAAGAGAGAGGGAGTTTTTAAATAACATTTTCACGTATGTTGGCAAAAATGTCCCAAAAGAAGGAATAAACTATGAATAAGGTATGGAAACATTGTTAGAGGAAAGAATAATTCAATATCCTTTTGTCTGTGCTTCACAAGCTGAGCACTGATAGTGTGAGTTTGCCTCAGCCCTGAAGTGGCAACTCAGCTGACCCCAGACGCAAATGTTAGGACACCAACATGAAACCATGACCATGAGTGCCCAGCCAGCTTTTACAGAGCATTCATATCACAGCGAGCATAAAAGAAGATTCCTCCCTTCTTTGGAGAGTCCATGATTAAGGAGAGGCTAAATGCTGGAAGACTAATGCCCAAATTGCTGGTGAGAGTAAGTGCATAGGGACTTCTAAGTGACAATAGCAGGGAGAGGTGAACTTCACTTCCATTCTGTGATGCTTTCAGTGAGAGCGCTCAAATCCTTAGGCACTTTGCTGGACCAAATCATCAGGAATTAATTCAATATCCTTTTATTGCCCTATAAACTCTGACAAAGGAAGCAAAGGAATTGTCCTGTCCCTTTCCTCAAAAAATACCATGCTTCTTTTGTGTCAGCTGAGCCTCTACTGACGGCTGAATTTTTACTACACAGCCTGAGCATAACATGAAGTTGCAATTATCTTGCCATCTGTACTACCTCTTTTCATGGGTGAATGTTGCTTTTTAATCTAAATTAGTATTGTATTATTTATAGACGTGTATTTATGGCAATGAGGCAGGTAGCCCCCATGTGGGCACATGTCATTATTTAATCCAAATACATGGTTTATTGTTTTTCAGTATGTATTTTTGGCTCTGGGGCAGGTAGGCTCATAGAGCAATTAATATGGAAGAATACCCACATTACAGAATTCCTTCTGTGCTTTAAAATTATACCCTCTTCTTCCAAATTTGAGCATTGTGAGACAATTACATCAGCAAAATAATTATTTATCAGTCCTAAAACCTTCCTTTCTATTTTCCATCATTCAAACATTGACTGGGAAAAATGGAAAGTATAGAAAAGCATATCTTATGCTAGATAGTCTAGCTTTTGTGCTGATGAGAACTTAATAAACAACAGTGAAAGCAATAGCAGATATCAGCCCTGATCTACAAGGGTGAAGTTTTTACGTCGAACGCATGTCCCTGTGGAACCACAGTCGAGTGCTGGGACGGGCCCGGTCCCTTCTCCCCACACTCCCAGCCCTTTCCCTCGCTGCAGATGAGCGGCGCAGCCAACGAGCACAGGGGCGCACGCGGGACCCAGCGCCAACATGTTTCCCACAGTGAGCAGAACTGGGACCTCTAACATCACCCCCAAAAAAGGAAAATAAAAAAGACACCGTATTTTGCCTCACGGGATTTTTGGACATACAGCACTCCTCTTTTAAATTGTTTTTGTTGACTAAAAACAAGAAGCAGCAGAACTTCAAGATAAAACTGGCACAATAAACTAATAAATCTCTCCTTTTTTAGAGGGCAATCTGCACAGTGACTTCTGCCATCATTTATACCTATTTGCCATCCTTCAGAGAGGCAAGAAAGGTTTGTGCCCACAACGCAACGGGTGTTCCCAGATGCGCCCACTGTTACGGTGGTCTGCCAAGGGACGGACGGGCACGGTCCCAGTCCAGAGCTTTCTACCGCAAAGTATCTTGATTGGGCAGATCTACTTTGCTAAAGAACGATCACATCAGCTTTAAAAGGATATAAGGTAAGAAAATTTAGGCCCAGGTGTAAACATGTTTAAACTGAGGCTTTAATTCCTATCTATTCACTTGAAACGAACATTGAAAGGTCAAAAATATCCTGATGCTATCAAGGCAATATCTTTCTCTATGTCCTAATGCTGAGACTATCACCTCACCAGTTTTTGCCCACTTACTCAACAGAATAATTCCTATAATATTACTGTATAAGCTCACCTCATGATTTTATTTCTATTGCTATCAGAACAGAAAACATACATAGTTCCTTTTCTTCTCTTTACTTTCTATGTTGCTTATAGACTTGGATGTGGCAAAAAGCAATTGCACAGAAAAAAGCTAAACCTGTGCTTAGAGTAAATTTGAAGGGGCCTACTTGTTAGAAGCTATTCTCAACAGAGGCAGCAAAATTTCCATTTTTAAATCTCCATTCAAATTAAGTCAATGAAGACTGAAGAGCACAAAACTGTTACTATTGCTTTCCAGCACATCAAATTAACAATTTGTGCTGCTGCACGCAACTTTCAGTGAAAGTTTGTCTGATTTATAAGCAAGCAGATGGTTCACAGGACTGTCCACAATAAATTACAACAGTTAGAAAGACAGTTACATTTTGAGAGTGACAGTGCAGCTGAGCTACAGATGGGCTTATGGATGACCCTTCCAATTTTTAATAATCTCCATAATTTATGTGCAAAGTAAAGAAGTGCAAGGATTCCTAATGCACCTTCTTGACTAAGTACAAATCACTTTTATTTACGCAAGCAATACTTCATGGTCCAGTTAACTTCTTAATTAAAGGCAGCAAGATGCTCATGTTCCATGCAAGTGGCATAGAAAATAATGTTTAGTGTGCAATATGTTCAGCTGGAAGTTTAAGATGCTCTCATTGCTTTTGGAGAAGTAGACACAACTATCACATTTGTTTGAAACAAGAGCACAAGCTGCAAACTCTGCTACCACTAGCTAGTATTCATTACTCTCTAGATAACATTTAGGGCTCCTGCACTAACAAGGTCACTTTTATTTGCAAGCTCTGAGGCTTACAAATAGGCTGCTAATCAATAATAAATCAATCAAATCATTTATAATAAAGCAATCAAATCTATAATAAATGTAATCAAATATAGCTTTGATTATTCCATAGTATTTGCCAATATTCCACAGGCATCACCCTTTGACTGACTGCAGCTACTTTGTGCAGAGAAGAAGAAAGTAAAAATTCACCAAAATTGATAGGATTGCACATGTAGCTACCAGTCCCCTAGTCCACTGAGAGGCTGGAGAATCCATATGCAAGGCAAACAGTTCAGCACAGTCTTGAGGCCCATCTACTGAAGTCAACAGAAACTCTGCCTCCTAAGGCTGTAATTTGGTCCTTCTTGCCTGCAACTAGATCCTTTTCTGGGTAACAGTGAAAATAATACTAGCTCCAGAGGAAGGATAAAGCAAGGAGCCCAAAACAGGCCTTACTTTGCGGTTCATGTTAAACTGTCACTTGTGTTGAAACTAGTTTCATAGCTGCGAAAAGGCTTTGTTCACCTCGCCATTTTAAAACATAGATTGAGATGATAATATGTAAGACCATACGTAAGAAGTAAACACCCCAGTAACAAAAGGAGCTCTCTGTTCTCTTAGCAATTAAATATCATTTACAACAATCTAACTGGAGAAAAGAAATGTTAATAGCAATTCTTCAGTCTATTTATCAAACTATGGGTTGCACTTTTTCACACACCTTATGCCACAAAGTATATGCCACACCAGGTTCTACAGTTCGCTTTGAATTCAGGGATAAAAATATTTATAGATAGGAACACTTTCGCATTAACTTTTCCTCCTAAATGATTATGCTTGTTCAAATCAATTCATAGCGATCTTACAGAGGTTACAACCTTCAATAATTAAATCAGATATCATATTGGATATTGTGTTGATTATGCTACAAGTTCCAATTTCTTCAAGACCACTGAAATGCTGAGATAAAGGGATGTTAACTTTATTTAATTAGCTATAAACCATTGTTATCAACAGGGAGGGTTGGTATCTGACTCAAATTAACACTTCAGATCAAGAAATAAGATAGATGAAATATTCTGTGAAGGATCCTGGATACTATATGCAATTTCTTCAGCTATTTTAAAGCTGCTCAGGACAAACAGGATTGCATTAGAAAGAACAAAAGGCACTGACAGTCAATTAAGTATTACTATGAATATGCTATTTCAATCACACTTGGGTTCCTTCTCATTTTCAGTTGTTAATGTTCTTGCCAGTCTTGTCAAGCAGTCCCTTCTAGCAGATTTGAATTTTAACTGCACATAATGTTAAAACACAACATGAAGTAAGAGTGAGAACAAAATATGGGTTTACTGTGCGAACAGAGAGATCAGCGCATCGTGGTAAGATATCACCTGTCTGCTCTCTGCAAAACAGAGCACCACTAAAATGCATGCTGGATTTCACAACTCCCATGCCCACAAAAAAGCACTAATTTTGAATGACGATTATTTGTGATTTATCTTGAAAGGATCCAAACACCTTTGAAGTATTTTATCCACGGTTTACAAAGGCACAACCCACATATATCCACCTCACAGCTGCCCAGAGGACATAGCACCCACATGAAGTACCCAAGGACACCCACTGTCCCCCACGCTACATTTGTACATAGTCAATGACATAATTTATCCAAATCCATATCACCCTGCCACTTAACTTTTCTTTTTCTTTTTTTTTAATTTAAATATTATTAGGACTACAAAAAAAATGTGATTATTCTTTCCCCTTTCCCCGTAACTCACTGGTCTGGACCGGATTTCTTTGGCGTAGAGAGGTTTCAAGAATTCTGAATCTCCTTCCAGCTTTAGACCTTTGTCCGTGATTCTCAGGTTCCCCATTCCATCCTGAAACACAGACAAAAACAAGTGACCCCCATTAGCCACAATTACTGAACACACCAGGCTTCTCACAACAGAAAGATTCTTCCCTCTGCAAAGAAGAACATGTAAAGCACTGGGAGGCACTAGGGAATGCAATTACTTGTGTTATCCTTTTAGCTCTGTATCCATGAGAAAATTCTTTTGAGAGCAATCTGCAATACCCCCAGTAAACCATTTACATAGATGAAAGATGCTAGTCATCACTGCTGAAAGAGACACAGCGATGTTCTGCATTAACAGGAAACCATTCACTGTAATACTCACCGTGTGGCTGTATATTAATGCTGTATATTAACAAATCTATATAGAGAATATGTGATTAATTCTACTGAACTGACAAAAAAAAAAGAAAAAAAAAAGAAAAAAAGAAAAAGCTGTGGTTAGGAGTATAAGGAATAGGAGTATTGCAATAAAATGTGGCATGGAGTGGACCCCTGCCCTTGGGGAATCTGCCCAGTCGAGGGACAGGGACACTCCGGGGGCGCTTCTTTGGGGTTATCAGCCAGCACCAAGAATAGGGCAGGCAAAAAGATGCAGACAACTGCTGAGCAGTTGCAGTTCTCAGCACAGCTCTACCAGAAGCCACGTTTAAAGAAATATTTGCTGTAGGGTAAGTACCTAAGTGGTAGGAATATGCTTTCAATTGACTGCTCTCTATCTCGGGCTAAGTCCAGGGATGAGCAGCTCAGGAGCGGGGCCTTGCTCCTCGCCCCACGGCACAGCACGGCTGGCCACGAGGGTGGCACATTCCGCCTGCATTTGGCAGACCCATTCCATGGGCACATGCGCGGTGCCCCTGCTCTCCGCATGGTGCTGTGAAAAATCTTTCTGACAAATAGTGCAAAGTGTTGGCTGCAGGCTGCCAGTAGATGACTGCAAATAGTCCATTTTCTTCAGAAATTGTTTAGCTATGTGTGTCCAAGGTGTAATGAAACATCTGAGAAACTATAATAACAAACAAAATATATGTCAAAATTTTGCACGCATTTTTCTTTTGGTCTTTATGCAACAAGACAGGTATATGGATACATTGGCACAGAGTAGAATAGGACTCAACTAAAATTATTTCACCTTTAGCTTGTGAGAGAAAGTCATAACTTTTACTAAGATGAGGGTTTAGGCTTGTTTAAGCTGTAATTACTTAGAAAGGCATGCGTGTGGAAGAGAAAAGCTAGAGGAGAAGTTGCGAAAGATAAATGTATTGTCAATAAACACATTAAAATGCAAGGTGTTACATCTAACATTCAGAATGACTCTGAAAGGCTGCAAGGAGTGAGGTAGGTTGCTTTGTTTGCCAAAAAGCAGGAGGTCTGGAGAATACCTTTTAGCATAAGTTTGATTGAAGTCGTCAGGACTACAGAGACTGACATTAACAAGATCTATGTCTCCATGTATATAAATTAAGACTGGGAAATGGCCAGCCATTGGGTAATCATGTCACCCTCCCACGAGATCCTTGTCTTTGTCCCATTCTTCTAGGCTAGCAAAGGCAGAAGGATGATGCTATATGATACCTCGGGCTTCCAAGACAGGGCTGGATGCAGTGATCGCAGAACTGACAACAGCCGAAGCTCAGCGCGAGAAGGGTTGTGAGTGAGGAGCAATGCACGTGAGCACTGATGGCAACGGGATTCAAGCTGCAGTCAGGACAGACACCAAAACTAAGGGGCTTTGAGGCCCCAGGATGGCAATTTGGAGACCAATTGATCTATAGACATGGAGATGGCAGACGGTCCTCACTGTGCAACTTAGGGATCCCTGAGAGGTTCTGCACTGCCTCCTTCTCAGTGCTGCTACACATGTCCTTAAATACAGAGGTCCACATCAAAGAAGCTGTTTCAGAGCCTAAACAGCAGTAATTTAAGAGGTTTAAGAAGAAAAAGATCTGAGCTTGGATAAAAGCCTAGAGAGATAAAGATCAGATCTAGAAAACCCATCAAGGCCATGTGTATTTGGAAATACATCTCAGATTTTTCTAATCCAACTGCAAAAAGCTAAGTGTGGCTGTCTGCTCCCTCCTCCCTTTATGGGTGCACAAGCAGCACTGGAAGAAGAATCCCTGCCACTAACAGGGAATGGTAACCCAGGCATATTTGTATGCATTACTGCCAAAAGGTGTGGTGAAAGACACACTTCTGGGGGACAAAAATCAAGGAACAGCACACAGCAGCAGTGACAGCGCTCAGCTGCTGAACAGACTGAAGGTGTCTCAGTCCCAAGAAATATCACTCCCAGTATTGGATTCTGCCAATGTTTGCCAGACTATGGCCTCTTATGAACAAAGGCAGGCTCGGGAATTTTGGACGATGAAATGAATGCTGTCATATCATTTTGAAATGAGATCTGTAGCTAAACTTTAAACAGAGACATATGCTGAGAATGCTATTGAATGTTGAAGGGAGAGCAATGAGAGATGGGTCATGAAGTGCTAGTCGCTACATTCCTTGTCCCAGGTATGAAATACTGGCTTATTAATTCTGGGTTGGTGGTGGCACAGTTAGGGGGTTCATTTATTTCAAGCAACACCATGAAGAAAAATGAGCAAAATATGATTATGCACCAAAGAGCTCAGATTACATTTTGATAGTGGCATGCTTTGCTATTTTGAGTAAGCAGGAATTATTGCAGCTATTTGCAGAGCCTCGCATGTTGAAAACGTGGCTTTTATACAGCTTAAAAAAAAACTCTACAAAATCATTCCCAAAATAGACATTTCAGTAAGGTTACAAGCCCTCAGGGGTTTCACACTGCAGATTCATCTCTGGCTTCATTAGGAATAGTTGCAGGTCATGGGAGCTGGTATATGCAACGTACAGCAGCAAGAGCAGCCATCTCCAGGGTCACAAAATCCTAAAGATTTCCAGGAGTGACTCCAGAGCTGAAGCACTAGTAACACAGGCAGCAATGCATAACGGGGTGCCCCAAGTTGCCACTGAAGCTGTGGCTAACCAGCCATCAAATTCAATGGCTCCTAATTATCTTCTATCCTGATTATCAGCATAGATATGGTACTTCACTTTTCTCTTACATGTTTCTCTTCCTTTCTCTTTTTCATCCTCTGCCTCCCATGTGGCCCCTATATAATTTTTAGATACAAAAGATCATGCATATACAGCAAAACCTATGTCTCTGAAATGATATACACAGACATAATGTTCTACAACCATAACATGAGGAAAACATTTGATGTGATCTTAAGAGCAGGTGTTTGCTCTTACAAAACCACTGGGCCAGAAAAAAAGGGATGCCTGACCATGTCCTTCATCTGAACCTCTGATAATCTGACTCCCTCCTCTAGTGGCTGCCAAACCCAACAAAACCTGTGCCCACCAGGTAGTACCTCTTGTCTTCCCGGGTGTTTAGATCAGGAGGCAATGCTTAGCATGCGCTCTGACCACGATTAGCTCTCTGCTGCTCGTGTTACTCCTGATTAAAAATGACAGCCTTTTGTAGTGACATTCTGGGCCATCAGGGCAAAAACATGCAAAGGTTGTTACTGGAGTGTAAAGTTAAAGGGAATCCTTGGTGTACAATCAATATTAACACATACTCATATATTGTTTTGCATTAGAAAAGAATCCAGCTTCTCACAGAATCATACAAAGATAACAAAATACACACATAGTAAAGAGAAATAGAAGCGAACTTCCCACTACCACCTGCTTTGAATTATTCAGCTCTTTGGTAGAACATGGTGAAAAATTTCACATAATTTTTATCATCCAAGCCACCTTTCTTTTTATACAACACCTTGTAATGGGGTGAGCATAAAAATTTATGTGCTATTGCTGACTGCTCTGTGATAAAATGGGACAGCAATGGTAAAACCCTCAATAACATAAATGTCATTTTGGGGTAGCTAGTGGAGGAAGGATTTTTTTTTTTTTTTTTGAAAAGGAACTCAGTTTAAAATCCAAGTACAAATGGTGGTGTTAGTGTTAGGGGAACAGCTCAATAGAGCTGCAATCCCAACGCGAAGGTTCCTCTCTGCCTTCTGTGGTTAGCATTGCAGCTGGATGCATAGGAAAATCTTCTTTTTTGCCTCCCTTTTTAAAAGCTATTTGTTATTTTATACTTTGCTTTGTATTATACAGCTAGTAGCAGAGAGATTCAGTTAGTAGAGTAAGAAAATATTACACCGCGGTAATATAGGTCCAACCTAGCTAGAGACATGTATTCCTGCTGTAAGAGCAGGAATAACTGCTCTTAGAAACTCTTCTAGGAATGTGAGCACACGAGATCTCCCCTTTTCTGCACCTTTTCCCCCCGGATCCTCAAGTGCTTGAGGGTGGAAGTGAGTCTCTTAGCTCCTGCGACAGTGCAGAGCTCCATCAATAAGGATGGCAAGGAGGGTGCTAGAGGAGTCCGAGAGAATTCTCCACTGGTGGAGCCAGGAGTAAATCCACAGGTTCTCACTGCAGCGCTGAACCATCCCACTCACCCAGACTACTGTCCAACTGACACACGGAGGGAGGGCAGAGCTTGAGGCACAACCCTGCGACGACCGCAGCGCTGCGGCTCACGCACGGGCGACAGCTCCGGCCCGGCACTGCTGCTGCTGGGGAGCGATCTGCCATCCACTGCGCTGCACAAAGCCAGGCTGGCTTGTGCCACAGCTTCAGCTAATCAGAAAAAAAAAAAAAAAAAAAGTGGAGATAACACTAGTTATCTGATGTGGCCTTTCATGCCAGGATGCACAGTTCTTTACCAGCTATAAATTCAGTCTCGCAGCTGCTCTGCACTTGTTTGTCGTGGCGTTTCTGAACATAGAAGGCAAATTTGCAGTTTACTGGGCATTTCAGGGACACTGGTGGTGGGGAACACAGCCGCCTGCTGACCATCACCATCCTTCTTCACCTGCCAAAGATCTGGGTTGCTTTGTGAAAGGCAGAGGGCCCTTCCCTCATCCTTGACCTCCACTCCCTTCCAATTTACAGGACCAGAACTGCTGGCAGAGTTTGTAGCTGTATGGAAAGCAAGCATTCACTTTTTCACCAGGAACAAACTGAGCTTATGTTTGTTAATGTCCTGAGTGACAGAATTACCTTTGGAGACTGTTCATGTCAGTTAGCTCCAACACCTGCTCGTCATTGCATCTGTTATTGATTGCTGTGCTCTGCATTGCTCACAGATATGGGCAAGTTATTATACTGCTCAATACATCCAAAGTTAGGGAAGAAGGAAGAAACAGGAAAAAAAAGTGCTCTTTCCTTTTTCTGTTTATTTTCCTCTACCAGGAAAATTTCTGTACCATTCTTCTATCTCTGACTTGAGACAGTTTTCCATATTCCACAGATTTAAGGAAGGTCTATACTGATAAGGATCACCATCAGTTCCTCATAGTATCAAACATCATCTTGCTCTAATGGGATCTGCTCACCCCCCTTCCCCTCAGTTTCTTCTTGTTAGATGTGATCTACAGAAATGCAGGACTCTAGCTATGAATCATCAGCAGAATTTCCCTACAGGAGTAAGAGATATCAAACACCTGCCAGCTTGTAGCAAATCACTATATGCTCAAAGGCGTAAAGACAAGGGATGCAAAAACAAACAAATATTTCCAATGTTTAGTTTCCAGCACTGAACTTGACTTTATTCCCGGCAGACTCACAAGGCAACACTCAGACCGCGCTGCTTGCCAAGGCAAACTGGGGCGGGCAGTGAGGAAATGTCCTCCAAGACCTTAAAGAAAACCATGCCAGTGATGTGAATGGGGCATGGGGTAGGAACGAAGAGCTGCCAGCACCACCGCAGAAACTCTCGCCTAAAATAACTCCCCTAGCTTACTCCAAATTGGAATATATGACACATATTAACATGCGGTTGGTAAGACATGTGTCTATCCCTCTACCTCAGTGTCACAGTAATCAGCTCGTCCCTAGCAACTCACAGAGGAAAAAAACGATACAACAGGACAGAAAACAGACATGATCGTGAGTGCCCAGACAACATGACATCTCTGCATGCCACAGTGGTATCAGGGACATGTGTCATGCTCGTGTAGCACCTCTCCCCTCTGTCAGTCCTTCCATACTGACTGACTGTTCAGTGATGTCTACGCCATTTATTAGAAAGAGTTTAAGATCCTTATGCAGCTTCCACTTAAGACAAAAGAAACTTACGCATTGACTTTAATGGGAGGTGGTTAAAAAAAAAAAAAGGTTTTAAAATGCAGGAAGGTCAGGATAAAACATGATTTTTTAATTTATTGTTTATAACAAGTTACAACTGACTACAACTGGCTACAACCAAATCCCATCCCTAAAAGAAATTCCAAATTAGTGCTGGAACAATTCTCAAACAAGTTATTCAGCCAGTGCTCGAAGAAAACTCAGCTCATATTGCAGTAAACATGCAATAAATCCTTTGGGCAGAGGGTATCTCTTTTCAAATGAAATTCCTAATGAGTTTGATCGAAGTGTGATGGTGTGTAACACCACAAAATCATGACTCCTATGAAATAAGCCACCCCAATAGAGAGAAAATTTTTACAGGGAAAAAGATTAGCAGACCTATTGGGAAAATAATTATGAATCCCCACATTGTTACTACACACAGCCATCACATGCAGAATTCCTCTCTAGGGTTATACTTTCCTTTTTGATGGGTACAGTAGGGAAGAGTTCAAAATTTACTATTCACACATGTTACAGAACACTTTGGCACTGAAACATTACAAAATGACCCATTTTTTTCTCTAATATTTTTCCTTTTTTTTGTTCCAACATGAATTTTGAGGTTTCACGTCTTATATTCAATGTAAGTTCTAAATGTGTTCTTTGAATCCTCTCCTTTTTTTTTTTAGTTGGGCTTATTAGAATAACTATGCTAATTTGAAGGGAAAAGTCCCATCTTGCAGAAATTCATGCTCACTCCAAAGGGGAAAAAAGATTCTTATTTTAGTAGGAACAAGCAGTCTTTTTATAATGCAGCAATTTAACAACAAAAGCAGCACATACTTCCCCTGTACAGTCCAAGGGATTGCAGAAACAGATTTCATATATTGTGCTCTAATATTCCTGAATTATGATAACCTATCAATTACTGAAAAAGAGAAAGAAAAAAAAACAAAAACAAACAAAAAAACTATGAGAATCTTGGACAAAACACCCTTTCTGGCATCACTCCCCCAAGGCTAAACTGAACCAACTAATTTTTACCTTGCTGAGGGAGTTTCCAAAGGGAAAGTCCTTTTCTTTCCATCTTGTATTTTGGATTTACATTCTAGAATACAATTTTCTGAGTAACCCAGTGTTTAGCAATTCCCACTGACCTGCAATGATGCAGCTAGATTAGGAGTGACAACGTGAAGAGAGGTAACAGGTCTCGAGAGGAGTTCCTGAAGACGAGCTCTTGAAGAGGAGGCCAATGGCTGGACCACTTCTGCCCATCACGAGAGCTAATACCCACCCCACTCCAAGAGCTGAGGCTAATGCAAACACACGCTGCTTTCTACGCCCTGTCCAAGAGCTACGCCAACATCCAGGTTATCGGAAATGCAAGACCCCCGGAGCAGCGCGGTGGCCTTTCCTGCAAGACACATTTGCCAGCGCGGCGGGGAAGTCGCCGTCTCACCGACCTTCTCCAAAGCGCCGCACCACGTGCTGGCTGCCACGGAAACATCCGCCGCCAAAGGCTGGACAACCACAGTGCAAATCCACATTTTGAATTGCTTCACTTACTCATTTACTCATTCATTTACTCATTCATTTGCCAGGAGAAAACAGCATTCCATTCCCATGGGAAGGGGCGTTTCAGTCCACCAAGACCCCCAAGCCACTTGCCGCAGAGCTCCTCCAAGGTGACCTCGGTGACACTTTAGGTGCTGACGGATAACTGGGATAAACCCAGACTTCAGCAATGTACAACAGCATTGAACCAGAAAACATACGGGTTGCCAAGCAAAATAATAAATGCATATCATGAAATGAAAAAATACTTCCCAAATGTGATTCTAACTATAATTAAGTAGACTTGCCTCAGGGATTATTTTACTGATATATATATATATATATATATATATATATATATATATATATATATATATCTATCTTTTAATCAAGACTCATACTAACAATAAGAGCTGGGAGAGGGCAAATTCAATTTATTTGCACAGGTAACTATAGAGAAATTTGCTTTAAAAATCAAATTCAGTGTATTAAGAGGAACCCATATTCCCCTAGTTAGGATGCTGCCTTTATGGCTAAGGAACCACTGCAGCATCTTTATAGCTGTATTTGCCATGAAAAAAAATACATGATTTAGCTCTTCCACTATCAGAATATATTGAAAAATAATTTAAATTGCCTTCCAGACTTATCTTCACTGTATATATAACATTGTCGTTAGCAAGAAGGCTCTGGGGACAGTGGAGAAATGACAGAACTGTAAGAGCTTCTCCCAAAAGTCAGCAATAAGGATATTGCTTCTGTTGCTTTTTGAACAGATACCAGAGAATAATTCATAGAGGACAATATATGGGTATGTTTAGGGTCCGTTGCCACTGTATATGGTGGACAAAGAATGATATCAGATCTATGAGGTTCATCCACCAATGTCAAATAACTCGACCAATTTACACCACCCTGGTGTCTGCACTCTGTTCAAGGAGGAAGGAAATCAGGGGTTTTGCCAAACTCTCTCTGAGCGGGGGCTGCAGCGGCTCAGGCAGTCGCTGCCCCGACGTGGGCAGTTTTCCAGAGCCGGAGCTGGCGGATGCCGCAGCCACCGAGTAACCGAAGCACTAACGGAGAAACTGATCCCCAAATGGTCCCTTCTCAGTTAGGGATCAACCTGCAGCCACAACAAGCTGGAATCCTTCTTCCAGCACTGTGTACCACAGTGCTGCGGCTAAGAAACTGTACATATAAAACCTCTTTTCAAAGAAACTACCTGTACATAATCTTTCTAAGAAACAACAGGTTAACTTTCAAGTGCCAACAATTCCAACACCAGACACTCTCTCTTTTCCACCATGGCCTGTATCTGTATAGCATTTCTAAAAGATGCACTATGCTCAATGCTCCTTTTAGCAGCTTTTTAGTGAGCATTCCAAAATGTTCAGCAGGGTGAAAATAATGATTGTCACACACCACGGGAACCAGGAACTTACTAGTCAACCTGAGTCCAAAAGCATTCTGCAAGATAATGCTGCCAGACATAATTTTGGAAATTATCGTTACAGTAGTTTATACTCTTTCAGCTGTGAAGTAATTGGAAGACACTGAGATGATTTTCCTACTGTTTACTTTTTTTTAGGAAAATAAAGGCAAAAATCCTTTCTTATCAAAAACCCATGTGTAGAGTCTTTTAATTTCAAATTATTTATAGAGCGGGCTCTTAGTGAGTCATAAGGGACTTTTGCCAGAAGCCAAGAAAGTCTCTTGGAAGTCAGGAGTACAGTATTATGTGCGTGAAAATCAGGCGGTTACATGAAATAGCCAAGAATCACATGCAAAAAATATACAATTGGCATCAGTTCTGATTCAAACCACAAAAGAGCAATACACAGCTCCTCCTCTTAATACTTTTTTAAAAGACATTCTTAAAGTCATAGGAAAGTGACTGTTTCTACTGAGCATTGGCCTTTAGAGAATATAACCGTGCATGTCACTCCAGTATAAAAATAAGTATTATTTAGGGATATTAGCATTTCTTCCTTTTTCAGCCCGACTCCTACTTAAAGCATGACACCCACAGGAAGAAACTGAGTTGCAATCTGTGCATTTCATTTATTCATTTATCTGAGGTTTGTAAGCTCAGCTTTATTTATTTATTTATTTATTTAGCCAGTGCCAAGGTCAGCTAAATAATGAAATCTTCCAAAATAAATAGTAAATGATTCAGACCTGGCTTTCTCTCACCGTGCAGCGTGTCTGACCTGCCAGGGCAGGACGCATTAGCAGGAGGGCTGCTCTGGGCTGCTGTTTCTCCGCGGCGCCCGCTCTCCGGGCGGCGGGACGACGAGGAGCGAGCACCGCGCGGCGCACGATGCTGTGAATTTAGAAGTGGCCTCTGGTAGAAACCTGAGTCACCTTTTAAAGAAAAGGAGCACGATGAGAAGCCCCGCGTGTGAATTGCTGCAAGTTTGGTGCATGGCTGATGGGGAAGGCGGCCTTTGCGGGACGGGTGGCACCAACTTCCTCAGGACATGGCTGCTTCGGGCACCGAGTCACACGTGGCCGATGCACCACGTGCGGAGGGGACATGGCAGGAGGCCCAAGGTCCCCAGGTGCCGTGTGGAGCCATCAGGACCCCAGAGCCGGGCTGGCTCCGAGGCAGTGGGACACAGCAGCTCTGACCACTGTCCAGGCAGACCGCTGAGGGCAACCCATGTTTTCCTACTGGATTTCCAGCCATTTTGGTGTGCTTGTTACCGCCTGGATATGACTTTTCTTTCCACAAGAACCACGGGAGGATAATGACACATAATTGCTTAGTGCTGCATTTGGTTACAGACCAAAAATACTGGAAAAAGAATTTTTATCTCGTAAAACAACACGAGACATAGAACAAAATGCAGAGGCCAGCAGCTGTATTCCTGTAGGCAGACCCTGTTGTCAGGCTGTACTGCTGCTTCTCCCCTTCTCGCCCCGGAGGAGGAGGACGAGGATGAGGAGGAGGAGGAGGAGGAGGCTATTTGTGAGAATGACCACAGTAAATGCGGTGGGTAACCTTGCTACTGATACAGTTATCAACTCAACTGTTACAGTCTATTACTATAATTGGTCATTTCACGTCTGCCTTTACTGATTCTACAAGAAATGTCTGGTTTATCCCTATAAACTATATCATGTATCATGTACACCTCCTCGCTACACCAAAGTTGTGTTTTTCAGTGATGCGTGGAGCCTTAAAGACTTAACAGTCTTGATAACCCATTCAAAACACTCCACTTTCCCTTAGAAACCTAGAGTATCTATTATTCCTGGTATGGGGAAGGTGACCAGTTCTTGAAAAGACACTCCTATTGAATGTTTACTGCTTAGTTGAAAAATTTGGCAGAACGTTTTACTTCAATTTGTGATCAAAACTACTGTAGGCTGTAGGAGATGCCCTAGAAAAACATGTTTATTCTTTCAGTAAGCTTAAAAGATTCTTTAAAGTTTGCACAAATTCAACTGCCACCTTTACCTTCAATATTTACAACCAAATGTAAGCAGAAAATGCTACAGATGTTGATTCCTTACATGATTACTATCTGAATAGGGAAAAATAATAAATAAATAAATAAATAAATTTGCAAGACCAAGCCTGGAATTTGGTAAGATATAAGATGTTGCCTCGGAAAGAATATTTCTATTACATGAAAAAGTATTTTAGTTTGTGCTAATGGTCAACTATATCCTTTCTAAATAAATAAATAAATAAGCCTGCAGTTCTGCAGTTCTTAAGAAATAACAATAGGATACTTTACAACTTTAAAGACTTTTTTGTTTACAAATAAGCTTGAAGAGATCTCTTTAGGAGCTGAAAATCCTTCATATGTAGCTTAAGGAAGGTTAAAATTATTTTGGGCAGAATTTTAATTTCTGCAAAACAATGAAAGAACTAAAGGAGTATGTATAAAGGCTGGCTTGACTGAAGGAAAACAAACATTAAAACACTAATTACATAGATACCAGGAGTATTTCTACCACCAGAAAATAAACAGAAAGGAAAATGGGCTTCTGCTGCAAACTCATTAGCAACTTGCATTTTCAAAGTCTGTCAGTATTTTTAAGGCCATTATTTCAACAATGGAAATACTGATATTTCCATGGAAAGCTAAAAAGATCTCTCAGATTCCAAACCACCTCTCATTCAGCATTTCTCTGATCTTAACAGTTTCATTTTGCTTCGGACCGGTCACCTGTTTTATTTAAATTCAGCCATCAGCAACAGCAACAACATTTCAGCCCTGCACTGTTCATATAGACACACTGCTTGCAAATGCACTCTGAAACTGTGCTGGGAGCTTGTTAAAGTCCTGCCACAGGCATTTCTTTTTTTTAAGGGCTTTTTTTTTTTTTTCCTCCTAAACTGCTGTCACAGGGTAAGAAAAATCTTATGTAATTTAGGATAATAACAGCTACACTTGTTAAACACTGGACTGAGTATTTCTGCAGAAGAGATGGAAAGTAACATCCAAAACCAGAGCAAATAGTAGGGTATGAAACTCTTAATAGCCATTAATTTGTCTCTTTGGAGACAGCTCCCTGAATGACAGGCAAGTAACCAAAACAAGGGACATTTATTACCTTCATGCCATTTACTCCTGCTCTATCGGGACAGGGTGACATGTCAAGGGCATCCCAAAGACAAGCCAAGTGACCTTAAACCATCGTCTTTTTCATCTACCAGCTGCTTTATACAGTGTGGCATGAAAGAGAGTGCTTTCAAAAGGGATCATCTAAAACCGTAAGCCCTCCGTGTTCTGCCTTCTAGCTGGATTTGGGACTTTGTTCAAATATTTGTGTTCTTGAAGTTCCAAGAACCATTTTATCTGTCCCTACAATCCATCAAGGGATTTTGGCATGGGAGAGCTTTTTAATTTTCTGAATAGAAAGAAAATATTTGACCATCAGGTTCTTTTTAAGGTGATAAATTAAGTCCCTGACTCACTGCTTAACTGTACCATATGTTGATATATTTATGTTTACCTCTACAATAATCTGACACTTTGCAGAAGGGGACTGTATACAGGATATTGCTGAAGTGGGTTGTCTCCTCTGTACTGCCTGAAATTCTGGAGAAAGCTGGTGCCCACATTAGTGCACTAACACAACTTCAATTTGAGTTCATATACTTCAGATTCCTGCTCGTTGCACGTGTTGTTTTAAAGGGCTCTAAGCTCTGTAGCTGACAGAAGCTTGTGCCATGGCTAATAGAGGTAATATCCGTAATTGCCTTAGCCACAAAAAATCAACAGCTGTCCTAGGATTATCTACAGCATATACTTTGTTTGGAAGGGGAGTAGAGACGAATTAACTCGAGTTAATTAACGTCCTTGCACATTCTAGTATGGACATCCTAGAGATGCTTGTTCTGTGAAATAAACTGGTGTCTTCTTAATTGTGGTCATTCTAGGCGGACCCATTAACTATTGTGTGCCTTCCCAAGAATGCACGTTCATTAACACAAGTTAATTGCTATTCAATTACCTTGAGTTATAGTACGTCCCTAAACACTTGCGCATACAGACCCTCTAGAGATTTCATTTATTTTTAATGCTAATTAAGTCATATCCTGTATTGTCAGCAACTGATTATATCTAGTTTTAAAATACTAACTTTGCACTAAAATTGTTTCCTATTGATTTTTTTCCAAATCTCCTTTATAGGTAGTTGGAGTAACAATATTTCCTCTTTGCATTAATAATATTATGACTACACTTGGCCAAAGATATTCCCTTCCATCTTTTTTTTGGTATAACTCCTTTCGTTAGATGGAAAGAACAGTGTATCTTTGATCTGATTTTTTGCAGAAAAAAAGAATATGAAATATATATGACAGTAGAGTTTTTTTTTAATCTTAGTTTTCTTTCCTCTTTCCTTTCAAATATTTTCTCAGATTTTCCCACAAAAAATGTATAAATATCAAAAAGATACCTTACTACTTAACACTTCTTTTGATTTTTTAGTTTCCACTAACTGAAAAACATCATGGACAAAGATTTTCTTTTCACAAACTACCACAATTTTGATAAACAGTAGCTAGCAACAATTAATAAACATCTGAGACAGTCATCAGAGCAAGAAACTAAAGTTTTTTAATAGGAAAGCACAGGAGAGAATGAATAATACACTAGCATCTCTCTTCATTATTGAAAAGTATTTAAAAGAATAAAAGTGATCAATAAATGTACTGTACAGTATTTAAAAAGGAGGCACAGAAGCTAAGGCAATGACCTTAAAGTGTAACTTCTTTAAAAAAAGGAAGAAATGTAAAATGAATTGTTTTTAATTTAACACAATGCCCCCATTAAATGTAGAAAAAAAATGGCAAAGCTAAGACCAAACACAAAGCAGTATCAATAAATGTATTTAAAATAGGTGGATTATATTTTAATAAATTTCTATTCACCAAGTTCTCCTGAAACTAATGTAGTCCCTCTTGGGCATTCACACCAAATGAATAAAAACTGAGAATAATTAAGAACTCTCAATGCTGCTACATCCAACATGCCCTCAACAGTTTTTTTCCAATGTGGGAATGGGTGGATGGAAACCCATCCCAGCAGTTCCTGTCTAACAATTACCTCATGAAAAGCTCTTTTGGGGGAAAATTTTATCTTTGCATTAATGAAGCAAACATATGCACTCATTTGTTCCTATGGATTTTTCCATCCATCCCAGCAGAGAAGCTCTTCAAACCTGTTAAAAAGTCCTCGCTTAAAAACAGAAACTGTTCACTGGACGTATATGTGTGTGGAAGCCCACCTGACTAGTTATGCTAGTCATAGTTATCCTAGTTACGGAGCTTGTCAGTCGGAGAAAAACAGCAACATCCTATTCTTGGTGTCAGTTACTGGGAAAGAGGCAGAGGTGGCATTATCAGTTCTGGATGTCCCTCCACATAGTAATGACTGCTTGACAGGTAATAGCAACACAAGAAGTGGAAGAACAGAAAACAAGTGAAGGAATAGGATCTTCACCAAGGAAAGCATTAAAATGGATAGTTTTGATAGCAAGATATTTGAGATAAACAATATAGGAACACTAATGGCATTTATTATTATTATTATTTTTGCAGGTCAATTGTTTTGCTAATACTCATTAAATCATGCGAAAGGGAACTAGCTGGTAACACTCACTGTACACCACTGGAGCACCCAGAAATCACCAGTTGTGCACAGACCTTGTCCTCCCTCACCCATGGGGAACCGTGGGGAAGGGGGCAGAGCTTCCAAACAACTTCAGTTTGGGGCATTTTGTGTTAGAACGGCTCCACTGCTCGTTCAGTGCTACCGAAACACTGTAAAAGGGAAACCCTGAGAACAGGGACCCACGGAGACCTTTATATGTCCTACTCCTTAAATTCCTGCTGACATTAAGGAGATTTAGGCACTTAGGTGGGAGTTATGAACCTGCACCCAGAAGGAAGTGCTGCTATTTATTCCACCTCCTCAGCAGAGACGTTGCTTTGCAGGAGGCAGCAGCACAGCAGCGATGGGGAGAAGTCTTTGTCCGGAGGGCTGGGATAAGCATTAGCTGCTGGCTGGACAGAGTCGCGTGCTCCATCCCCTGTCCCTGCGGATTTCCTGGCATCCTTGATCTCCCTCCTCGCCCACATGCCTTCTCTCCTCCCTTCCTCCTCCGCGGTGCACTAACGAATTCCAAACCCACAGCGCCGAGCCAGAAGGCCAAGCCAACAAGAGGCCACATCAGAGCTGTGCTGGGCTGAATACCATATGCTTAGCACTGCTAAAGCAGCCAAAAAGCAACAGCAACTCGCAATGAATTTTACACAAGACTCCCATCAGGATCGGTTCTCACTGATCTTAATATCAGAATAACAGATCTGAAAAATTTCAAAGGCTTTAACAGCCCCCTGAGCAGCACTGTGCTCCATGAAAACACCTTGGGAAGCAGGTACTGCCCAAAATGTTTCTCTTGAAAATCTTCCCAGTGTCTCTACAACTCTGAGAAAGAATTGGGGGGTGGAAATCCCCTCTCCCACAGCACAAAAGCCAAGCTGAACACAGCTTTCCTGCAGTGTAAAAGGCCTCGCTGTGCAGCAATTAGTGGGAAAACTTTCCATGGACTTCCCCAACTGAGGCACCAGAGGGTTGTCCTAAAAACCCAGGTTCAACTCCGACATGCAGCCTATGTAGATCGATTTCCAAAGTCTCAGGAGCTAGCACCCAGGTTTACAAAATTACCGCAGGTACCTTTAACTAAAATTCAAGTTACCAGCTGATATTCATTGTATGACACTTCTGTTTCTTGTTGTTTAGTCTGAAAAGATTTCCAAAAATGACCAGAGACTCGTTACTGCAAATGCTGAAGTTGCATACAAGAAAAATTTACAGAATTTAAGTTTCTTAGAACACACTAAAACTCATCTTCTGAAAGCCAGGCCCTAATGGCTGACCTTGACCAGGCAAACGCAAGAAGACCTCATACCACAGTCCATTGGAAAGAGCTATATATTTCACTGCATTAAGCAAGAACCCGCTTGGAATTCCACCAGACAAACTGCCTTGCCCAGGTGTTTCAATTACACGGGTTTCATTGACACCTCATGATACAGCTGCATGATAATTTATTCATAAGCAGTTGAAAAAAGAAGTACATTTCCAAACAAAGTCACGCATGCTGCTGATTCATTTACCCCAAATTAAAAACCTTCATCTTCATCTCTCTCCCAAATTTAACTTTCAGTATTTTAATTGTTTCTTCCTTCATTGTTAGATCAATATCAATCATCATCTTCAGCTACCAGAACTTGCGTCTTCCTGAAAATTATGTTAAATTTAGATGCTAATGAAAACTGTTTACACTGTTTAACCACAGAAATGAAACCTCTATTACAAATCATAAAAACTGTTAGTTGTAACAAGAAACCTTAATTTCTACCCCTATCTCCTTTCCACCATCTGCCAACCTACAAGACCCATCCCAAAAAACACGGATTAAAAACAAACAAACAATAAAAAGGATAATTGTTAACTTTGCTTCAAAATACAACAAACATTAGAGGATTTAAAATGGTCCCATTAACCATAACACTGATAATTATGTTATAAAACAAACTAATCCATGTATGCCCAAACACACCAATATTCCTTCTCTCCAGCCATCTTCCCAAACAACCAACCAGACATTCTATAGAGAAATATATACAAACGGGGTCCAACCAATGATACTGAACATCCTCTCAGAAGGAATAAAACTATTAACTCGCAGCCTGTGTCACAAACACTACGAACGTACTTACAACAGTAGTAAATGATATTAATTCTTCCATTTAAAATACTGTGCAGATCAATAGATATATTAATCTAGTTATGTTTAAATAATATTTATCCTGGCCAGTACCACAGAACTCAATACGTGGGATGCTGAGAGATCTACATCTGTCATTCCCACTTGTTTTTCTTATGGGCCTGCATGCATCTTTGCATCTCAATGCAGACCATGGGAATCAGGATCACGAGCATATTCAGAATGCATCAAAAAGGTTCAGCTCTGCTAACAGACACTGTTATTTGCAGAGACCTCTCAATCAGCTAGAATACTAAAAAGTAAGTAAATAAACAGACTTTGTTTCTAGTATAACACCAAAATAGAAATTGTGCAAGAAATCTATCTATCTATCTATCTATATATTTAGGTTTTAAGGTCGAAAAATCTTCATTTCTTGCTTTTTCCTGATCTGCCCCAGAAAAACATTCAAAATATCGCCATTAGGATTATAGCACTAAAAATTGTTCCATTTGTGACTCACACATCAGTCATGTTCCAAGGAAGTCAGAGCAAAATCAGACAAATAACTGTGCTACACTAGTGCTAAGTAAAGTTCCATGAAGTAAAGAGCTAATGGACCCATCTGAGCAATAATGTGGTAATGTGGATTCTGCCATCTGGAAAACAGAACGAGCGTCTAGTTCCCCCTCTGCTTCTCTCAACGAGTACTTGCTCCCCCAGCTACCACGCACAACCACAAACAGGTTTGCTCTGCGACTCCCACACCCAAAGGCACACATCTGTACTTTATTTATTTATTTTTTTAATATGCACTAATGATTTCTTTTATAATCTGGACAATTTAGTCAGCTGCTGTAACTGACTTCTTGACTGAGTTAATTCTCTCCTTCCCTTATCTTACATACCTTCTTTAATGAATACATGTTCTTTTGATTAAATTAACATCTAATTAGCCTGAAAAACCTGTGCTGAACCAATCTAAAAGTGACTTCATTACTGATCATTGGTGCATGTTTGCTACCCATCACTGTCAACTCAACAGGCTAAGGACTAGAAGAGCATTAACTCTGGCTTATTTGGCTTTCCACAGCAATCACCACACTTGGAGCAAACAGACAATCCAAGCTTTTAATCGACCCGGTAGGACAGTGACAGATGTTTTAATCATGTGGCTTCATTCATTAGCGCTCATTTGCCTGGTTGGTCAGGTTTGTGGTTCTGAGGGAGTTGAAACAAAAAATAATTAAACCTAACCAGCTTAATTACTATTTTACATTCAGCCCTCAGCTGGTACAGTTCACCAGTAATGGCAAATTGAAAATATAAAGAAAAAACAGTTTGTTCAGACCAGTGAGGTAGTAAGTACAGTCACCAGAAGATGCATCGCTGCTTGTCTAGGAACATGAGTATGAGTCGCTTAATAGGCCCTTAATGCACATTAGTTAATCAAATCATACCAGAACTGACGAATATATGTAATTGGGTAGGCAGTCGCCACTAAAAAAAAGTTAGGGAAGCCACCCTGCTAATTCAGTTTGCAAAGAAAATTAGAGAAAGCAATTCAATAAACTCTGCTAATGCAGAAACCCTTATCGATTATTATTTGCATGGTGCAACCAGATTGCTCTTTTCACGATTGGCTTCTCATATAAACAATGCCCATCCATCTCTAAAATAATAATTTTATATACTTTAGATTAAACTAGATTAAAAACAGTGAATGAGTATCAACAGCTCAGTGAACATGCTGGGATTGCTCATTGATTGATCATCAGGCATTGCATCCAATGTGTAAAAATGCTGCTGAAGCCAAATGGTTGCTGAAAAAGCAGGGGCAAAAGCTACGGCATAAATTTGTACTGAGAGTTATTAACATCTGCACTGCAAATTAGGCATGCAAGGCCTGGGAAAACCTTTGTCAGTGAAGCTGCTATGGAGTAATATTCATCACAAATTCTCTGAATTTTTTGGGTTCTTGCTTTTACCTGCTTTGTTGTTTCAATACCACAGACCCTAAACTCTTGGATCATTAAATATCATTCTGCAATGATAAGACCTCTCCTTTTAACATCTTCTAGAAGCTATTCAAAATATTAAGAAATGTTCACATTATTTTACATGTGACATTATAAGATCTCAAACCTGTAGCTGGATGTGAGAGAGTGCCTCTTTGCATTTTATTAAAGGTCCTTTTGCTTTTTTTGGAGTCACTATGGACTATTGTTTTTCCAAATCCCAGTTGTTGAATCAATACAAGGTAGAACTGAGATGAAAAGGTTACAGCTTCTTTTTTTTTCCAAGACCTTTGCTGAATATACCAAGACAGGATGCTCCCATGAGCAGGAAGAAGTCCATTGGGGACTGCTGAGGCCAAAAGACAGCAGCAGAAAAGAGAGTCCAGCTCTGGAGAGCTTTGGAGAAAGAAGGTGTGAACTTAAAAAAAAATTAACAAGGTTTTCTTTGGAGAGAGGGCAACATGAACGCTCCTAGATGAAGAGAAAATGAGCTGTTTTGATAACAGCAGGCACACCAGGGCTGAGAGGGGATCCCAGGCGCCAGGGTGACCGACGGCCTCCCCTTGCCCACACGGCTGCTGCAGACGGGCGCTCCAGCCCAAGGTGAGAAAAACCTGGAGATGTGCAAGCGTGACAGCATGGTTCTACCTCAGACTATTTGTCCTCCTACCTACCGAAGAATCTGAACTAAAGTTTGCAGGATAATTTAGCAGCCCTTAATCACTTTTTTTTTTTTCTAAACAAACATTGATACATACATTTTATTCTATTCAGTTTGTTCATATCTTCTCCAATACATTTTTCCAAAATATCTGGTCGAGACCATTCAGGATTTGTTTTCATTTTCAGGCTCTGCTGAACTAAGCATTTGACTCAGAGAAAATAACAGGTTTGAAAGAAAGGCACTGGTAAACTTAAACATAACAGATGCTTATTTGCAGATATGCAATTTAACTGAACTAAAAATCTCAATCTAAATCCTAAGAACCATAAATGTCAGCCAGCTAGAACAGAATAATAACCACTTATCGATACAGATGCACCAAAACGATAACAGTTTCTGGATCATAATATTCACACGGCTATTCTCCATGCCTTTCTGCGCTCTGAAAGAACAACTGGCAAAACTGCATTTCATTTCTCAGTGCTGCTTGCTGAGAGCCTGCAATGAACTTACTGGTTAGTTATAAACTGGTGATTTTCATCCAATATCAACAGCGAACCCCTTAGTATGGAATTAATATCCAAAGAAACTAACGTATGAAATTTCTAGTGGTATAAACAGCCAAGAGTAGCTACCCTTGTGATTTTCAAAAGAGCCCACCAAATCCCAGCTGACAACTTAAACCTTTTAAACAACTTAAACCCACTTAAATCTTTTGAACTTTCTAATTACCCAGTATTTTTTTTCCTTCTTTATGTGATCAAAGTTACAGATGCAAATATTCCTAAACTATGAAACAGGCTGGATCTAGATTTAACCTTTCTGTTTGTCCCTAGTGAGGTAACACCAAATATCCAAATACCAGTGAAGTTTGAGAAAATTCAGTGACAATGTAGATCTGTAGGTTTATGACTATTGTAAACTAGAACATTAGCACTATAAATCTACCCCAATGTAACAGCAGAGGTTCTTGCTAGTCTTATTGGGAACTTGGCAGAATACTTTTCGGATAGATAAGCTGACAGACAAGGAGGTGACTGGCTGAGGCTGACTATATTTATGGTCTGTGTGTTTTGGGCAGCATTTTTAGGTGGTAATATATACCACATATATTTTATTGGGCAAAAATTGTTTCCCAAAATTTGATGAAAGTATGCAGTAGCTTTAAGGAGATTTTATGCAAATCTCTCTAAACAAAAAAAAAAATAGATGTTGCATCTCTTATATCAAAATACTAATTGAAAATAAGGAAGAAACATGTATTAAATACCCCCTGATGTACATGCAGATGTTAAAACTGGAAGAAAGAACTGGAAGCAATGGAAAAGAGTTAATGAATGGACAAGAAAAAGATGAAAAAAAGGAGGGACAGCAACATGAAAAGCAAGCAGAGTTGACAAGGTGCAATTAAATGACATGCTAAACAACTGGGCAGGAAAACAGAAGATGACAAATGACTATGGTCAAGAAGTCAAGAGAAGTTATCAATATAAGACCAATATATGATTTTAGTTATCAATATGATCAAATTATCAATGTAAGATAAGATGAGGCATAAGGGCAAAAGAAATGGATCATATAATGAAGGAAGTGTCATTAAAAAAAGGACGAGGCCTCCCTCCATGCAGCCTCCCCTTCGCCCCGCACCGCCGCACAGACACTGTCCACCTTCACACCGAGCCCACGCAGCCACGAGACACCAACCGCGGCCCAGGCCGGGTCCTCCTGCAAGGTCCTCGTGAGCTATGGAGATCTTCCACAGAGAAAAAACGATGAATTATGGAGAAAACTGCCACACACTAGAGAGCTACCGAAGCAAGGAGGGGTGTGGGAAGCTGCACAAGTAGTGGCACTGAGCAGAGCTCCCACATTACCACAGCTGAGAAAGCAAGCTTGCTGCCAGGCTCTTGGCCTTAGTGTTGATAGCTGCCATGACTGAGGAGGAGTGCCCAAAGAGCAAAAAGTATTTTAAATACCACCTAGAAAACCTATACGAAAGGGCCTGCCCTACAGGAGTTGGCTTAGCTGCCCTTTCAGGAGATGTTACCAGAGGCAGAGAAAGCTACTCCATAAAACAGCAAGGGACAAAAGAGGAAATGGGGTTATCTTCACTTGAACATGAGGAACAGAAGGTAAAAAGGTCAACAAATACATTCAATATGAAAAGAGAACTTGTAGTTTAAATATTACATGTGCTAGTGTAAATACAATAATGCCATCACATTTAACACAGCCTTTCTTCACACTCAGGCTCCTTCTCATACTATGAAGTCAGCAGAAATCCTTTGTGCCCTCTTCTCTCCAGTGGCCCTTGGACAACATCTCCTCACTGACGAGCAGAGCAATCCCTGGTGACACGCACCAAGACAGGCTGGCCCCAATGCCCAGGATGCTGGCAAACGAGGACCCAGCTGTGGCCACACATGGTGACAAAGCCAAATGTCACATTTGCTGGCCACAGTGGTTATATGCCATAAATCCAGGCTGGTCAGCTCTATCTTCACACTCCCCCACATGCTTTTCCCAAAGCTTTAATATATATTTTCATAGGCAATAAGCAGCTGAGCTTAAGGTCAACACAACTTCTCATGTGTGCTGTGGAGGAGCTGGCTCCACAGCAATCAAAATATCTGTTGGATATGTAATGTTGAAAAAGAACTTCAATATTATTTTGGCTGCTCTGTGCGCCCACAGAAATGGCAGGCATTTTTTCCATACCCTTAACCTCAGTAGATGGCTTCTGGAGTCAGAGTAGGAAAAGCAATATTTTGCTGCCACAGGGCAAAAACTTTCATTTCACACTTGCGTAATGTATGTGACCGTAGCAAGGAAAGTTAGTGAAAAATGAGCTTTTAGAAGTGACTACGGTTAGAGTTAATGCTCCAAACTTTTTTTTTAATATGTTATGAGAGGAGTTTTACATCCAGAATATATTAAGTAAGGGTGGTGAGGTCTTAAACACGCAGTGAAAACCCTGAGGTCACAGCAAGAATATAGCTCGGACTTTTAAATTAGATTCTTTTTTGGGGGTTTCTTATTCATAGCCTGCTTGAGGTGAATGACTATATGGAAAATAAAAATGAAAGCCTGACATCTAACTCCACAAAGGGCATCCAAGTCTTTTGCTACCCATACAGTTCTTTCCTGTGTAGTATCTCATTTCATCAGCAGAGTCCATTTAATCTGCCAAGACTCCATTAGAAGTTACTTTTATTTTTTCCCTGTCCCAAAAATCTTATCTTTATCAGGTAATTGATAGCTCTGACCACTCCTGTTCAGAAGTTGTAGTCAAAATTTCTTGAGAAAATCAGCGTGGGTGCCTAAATGCTGAACACTCCCCAAAACGAGTGCTTGTTGTCACTGGCACCGGGGGGTGACAGACACGGTGACCCCCCAGACACGCCGAAGGGGCCACGCGCGGCAGCTCTTCGGGGCGGGCAGCCCTACACGTGGGCAGCTCCCCATGGAGGGCCCCAAGAGCAATAAATGCTCATTTCAGTTCTGAGCTTGCAAGCACGAGCAAATGCTCTAGCTTTGCTCACATTCCAAAAATTTAACATACTGCAAAAATTAATCCATGTCTCTGCTTAACACAACCTTTTAGAGTGTAAAAATTTGAGAACTTAGTCAGTCCGGCTATAGGCATATTTAGTTAGAATGACAGTTTTCCCAGGCTAAACTTTGTCTTATGCAATAAGCAAGATTTCCTAATGCACATAAATAGCAGAGTTGTACAAGAAGCTACAGTTCTTGCTTTTAAGCAGTTTTCTGAAATCTCCCATCCTTTCTTCCTTCCTAAAAATAAATAAATAAATAAAATATATCCTTCTACGGTTTTCATAAAGCAGTTTAACATATTTTACAATTACCATCTCCAAAGGCATGTTTAACTCCCCTCATTTATAAAGCTGCTGGATAATATTTACATGTTCTCATCTCACAAAGAGCTCCTCTGCTGAACTTTACTTTCCTAGTGATGCTACTTCTAAGTTCCCATACTTCCAAAAGTAAATATTTTTACTTTCTTTCTTTTCAGCACACCAGAGTCATTAATCCCTTTAGAATTAAGTGTATTCATCTCTCAGCGTATAAAAGATCTCATCTGCAGATTCACAGAGGATTTTCAGCACTCCGAGTTGCAGAAATGATTGAAAGTTTGCAGAATGCCTTCAGGGCCTCTGCGACCTGACCCTCATTGCACTGCTAACCCGTTCAAGCCTCTCACTTTTGTCCTCTCCACTTTACTCAGAGAGATCAGGCCATTTCTGTGACTAAGCCTTCCTCAGCATGATGACAGGCTGCATATAATAAAACTGCACTTATTTTTGGAATCTGATAAATCATCCTTTTGCAATTCATGCAGGGGGATGAGCCAGTAAACATACTGACTGTGAATAAATAAGGACAGAGATCCGCATTTAAAACCATATAATCCATTTTAACAAATCATAAAAAAAGAGGATGGAAGGTAAAAATAAAAGATATGACAAAAGTAAACATGCACACAAGATGGCAAAGCTGTGTTTTCTTCTTCATTTTTAACTCAACCATTTCAGACTATATCAAAAGATGAAGACTAATTAGCTGATATCTGACTTTTAACATCGTAAGCTCATTGATCCTGGCAGAACTTCTTCTGACAGCTGCCAAAATCACAAATCTATTTGCAGAAGAAGCAATAGTCAGTCAATACCCTCTTTCTGAGTCAATATTCACCACAATCAAATTCATCCATGTTAGGTGTCCTCAAATAAAACAGCAGGTGTTTATCAGCTTCACTTGGGCAGGTCTTCACTTTGCTTCAGGATGGTGCCCAAAACATGTCAAGGAAAAGTCACTTCAATCTATGGCATCCTACCAACCAGTCACTGCTACATTGACCTGCCCAACAGGCTATGCTTCCCTTTCTTATTGAATGAAGGTCCTTTTTTCTTAAGATTTCGCAAAAGAATGTGTACATCTATACAAAAACACATCTGTAATTAGAGCCTTAGCTTAAATGAGCAAAACTTGCCCCCTTCTGGGAAGTCTCAGGTCAAGATCCAAGAAACATGAAAACTCAGTTTCGGCCATAAGTATGCCTGTGCAACTGACAGGCTGTACATAACACTGACCACAGAGGAATTTTACCTTCTTTCTTAGCGATGTACTGTAAGGAAACTTTTATAAATTTAGGTGCAATATCCAAAAAAAAAAGTTTCAAAAAAGTATTGCATTTGCCTTCATTCAAGCATTTTAACAATAGTTAGACAACTCTTGATGTTTTGGAGCTGCTGATACAAACTGAGAAAGCATCACATCAGTTTCCCTAGCTGAAGGTCTGAATTTATATTTCTTTTTAATATCTGATGTTTAACTCTCTCTGTTTAGAAAGAAAACAAACAAATGCATTTTGGAGACAGCAGTGATGAATTCAGTAAGGACTTCTAACCTTCACAAGCCGCATTTGAGCAGGAACCAGGGTTTGTGGGAAGCCAGCCCAGCAATTCAACTGTGCTCCAGTGGAGAACAACCCACGGCCCCAGCTCAAGCCCAGCCTGCCACAATTCAGCACGTGCCAGCATCTCAAATGGCAAAACACAGTCTGCAGCATGCTCTATAAAGAGGAAGGGGGACAAATTCTCTCCAAGAAATATGAGAACAATTTGTTCTTTTTTAATGAACGTACTTGGCATCACTAATGGCTTGACAAAATGTTCTGCAAACAGCCAAAGGGCTGCTCATGAGATAACCCCTGGTTAGCATTCAAATGAGTATTTATGAATGCCATTTAGGAGTATTTCTCCAGAATCCCTTTTTGCTCCTAAGAAGGCTTTGAGCTACCGCTGCTACAGAAACAGGTGAAGCATATTGAGTATCTTTCCAATACCTGGATACAGCTGGAGTGTGAATTTCAGTCTCAACCACTGTTTAGCCTGTGGGCAGCACAACCCCCTGCACTAACATGAAAAAAAAAAGCACCCTCTTTTAAACCGTTCAACCACATTATATTTTTTTCTTTTATTCTGCCTATATTGTCTTGAGACACTACATTTGTTTTCATTCTACCCTGGGAACTATTTGAAGTTTATGCAAACAAAAACTATTTTAATAAAGAAGCATCATGCATCAACTTCTGATGTTTCACCTGCTAAGACAGAGTTAGCAGACTTTGTAACTTCAGCAGGTTACATCTACACTTCGGCTACGCCTCAAGGTGCAATATATCAGGCCCTGCAGGCCGTTTGGCACTTTGTAACCTCCCATGCATATATAACTTGAATTGGAAAGGCAATGGCATAGTTATACTGCAATTAAAAACATGCTTAGCATTCCCTCAAGGCACCACCCTTTCCAACTATTTTTGCTAAAGGTGTATGAATCTGCTGCCGCAGACACCACAACACGGACAACGGTGGTTCCCATATCCAATTTAAATACTGAGTGGGGAAGGTGACTCTGGACTTCCATAACCTTGAAATGTCACCACACATGGATTATACTTAGGCTCAAATACAGTATGCTCTTTTAAACAGAACCTTTAGGAGTCTTCCCATGCAAAACATGGTTTCACGCTCTTTGGTGATGACACATTTCACCACAAAGCATGTGAATCCATTTGCTGCAGGAAAGCAGAGGCCAACACGTAATCATAAAGATAGGGAAAAAAGTAATACCCAGATAACAAAAAAGAGAAGCAGGGATATGCAGGAAAAAGCAAGTCAGAAACAGGCAAAGATATTTCACACATTTTCCCTATGTCAAGAAAATTAAGGAAAAGAAGTTCTGCTGCACTGCAGCAAGGCTGTTCCAACTCACGTTTGAGCTGGTCAGCTCCTCCCAAAACGCTTTCAGCTTTACCCCACATGAACAGCTGGCTCCCAAGGGTCCCACCAGGTCTCTGCAGACCAAAAAGCAAACACCTGGGACATATTCTGGGCTTTGCACTACCTACGAATTCTGCTTGTGTGACAGGGGGAGAAAAGAACAACCTTCCCCTTGCAGAGTTTTTGCAGTGAGTGCCCAACAATTTCCAAGCTCCAGCACAGCCCCAGAGCAGGCAGTGACAGTATGGCTCATCCCTCTGTGGCCAATTTCTGCATGCAGCTACGGCTGTTGTCTGTTACTGACTTGCAACAGCTCCGCGGATATGTGAGCACAAACTGCAGCTGCACGATGACAAGTTGGCGAGTGATCTGCTCTGCAAACCGTGCGCACCGGGTTGGGCTTATCAAAATCCATCTTCTCCAGAACAACCTCCAAAACATGACTGATGGGCTGATTCTCCTCCAACAATATCTATCTTGGTTCCTGCCATAAAATAATCAATTACACTAAATGGAATTATTTATACAGAATACGAAAGCAGTTTGGCTTTGGTGGAAGTAATATGCTTACTAGATGGATTAAGATCTAATCGGCTTTTCTCTATAGAAGTATAGCCATTCCTGATAGCCTATCAAACCTCTTACATAAATTACTTTGCTCTTAACACCATAAATTAGATAAAAGAAATATATTTTGTTTACAGACCTCAAGTAACTAGGGTTTTAATGTATTTTAAAGCTGTGCCAATAGAATCAGAAACTGTATTTATGAACTGAGCTTGTGTTAGCTTATTCCTACTAATGAAACAAAAGTGAACTCTACATACTTTTTGTTAATGATATTGTGACTCCAAGAAAATTAAATATTGATGTCTTTGGTCTAGACGAATTAATATACAATTTCTCTATCACAGGAAAAAGAAGGCAATGCCTTCCTTAATGAGTGTCTCTATTTAACAGAGTTTCTTATTTCCCTAGGGTTTAGCACAGAAATCTGCGGGCTGCATGAGTTCAGGGCAAGGGCTAGTGAGGACCAGCAAGAGCTGCTGATCGAGGCCACACTGGTGCCCAGCTCCATTACTTAAGGAAGCTAAATGGTGCCTCTGTTCAAGGGGACTACAAAGTTAAGTAATTCTCCATGAAAACTTACTCATAAACGAAATTAAGAAAAGGTATTCAGGAGATTTATAATGCCCGAAGTATTACTGCTTCTCTTACGCCTTTCCTTTAGCTCTCCAGGTAGGTGGGGAAGGAGCCTGCGTCCTGCAGCTCCGAAAAGGGGAAATTCTTTAGGGACACAAGTCCTGAAAATATTCTTCTGAATAGCTTTATTGCATGCAAATCTAACAAAAGCACCTCTCAAAATATATGGGGGAAGTATATGTAATGTCTTAGGAATATATTCAGCATATTTAGGACTAAGGAAATGTTACTTTACAGAGCAAAACACTGGATTTACCATGATCTCAAGCATAGTATGAGAGAGAAAAATTTGTGGGTTTGTAGAGACTTTTTAAGAAATTGGATAATTTAGCGCAAAAGCAGTTTGGCTGCTTTTGGACTCATTTCACAGTTTTGGTCTGCCTTGATTTAATATCAGATAAATTACATTTGGCCTAGAGGTTGACTAAAAAAACAAGAAAGCACTAAACCAAAACTTAAATATTTTTTTTTCAAAAGCCCAAATGATTTCCTTTACGAGAAGCAGCTGAGCATTTTTGCCAAAAGAGAGCAAAGAATGTATTATTTCTTTTAAAAGCTGGTAACTGCCTTGCTTGCCTGAAAAAAGAGAAAGGAAAAATGAATCTGCACCTTGATTATGATTCATCGTGTGTATCAGTTCCCTGCATCAGGGGACTAGAGTATCCTTTTATCTGTGTTATTCTTCAGGACAGATTGAATAATGACAAGTGGAGTTTACTCGCAGATTGGTTAACATCACTTTGCTCACGGAACAGCTCTCGCTGGCCCTTATCAGGAGTCTCCCAGAATTGTTTGGAAGTTATGGGCAGCACACCAGGAAAATTAATTTCCCTGCCTCCCATCTTCAAGATGTGGATTGTCCAAATCTTTTTACCCTAATTCATACAAAGCAATTCAACAATCTTAGCACAAAGTGCCGCTGCATTTTTGCTTAGCCTTACAAAAATGAGCAATGTATAAATTCCAGAACACCCCTACAGAGTTCACCCTCCATTAGACTCATGCGTGTAATTTTCTGTTATATAGACGCACATTTTATTGTTGCTTATTCTTGGTTTCCTTGCAGCAGTTATGAGCCTAGCTGACCACAAACCGCAGCATTAGGAGGATCTTGAGAGGGACTCGACTCCTCCTGCACCGGCTTCCGCACCGCTCTGGCACAGCAAGGCCACGTCTGATTTACGGCACGACGCACAGAGGGTATTTTTAAGCCACAGAAAATCCAACATTCTCTCAATATTTTCAAAGAATTTTGATCTTTCTGAGCTCACTACCAGAATTGGAAAAATACCTGCCACTTTACACCCCCTCCACGCTGCTCCTCAGCCCACCTCTGCGCAGGGCACAGCTCCCCCGGTCCCGTAACACAGTTCTGCCAAAACAGGCTGGTTTTCTAAGAGGTGTTGCTGTTATTAAACGTGTTGAAGCCCGTTTGGATCATTGTGGCAGAATCATGAGAGGGAACAACCATTTGTGCAGTTCTGCTAGTTGCTATGAGGCCGGGAAAACCCCCTTGAAGGGAGATTCTCTCCTACACCAGCCCAGCACCTCGGAGCACAGCCTGATCCTCTCCATTCACCAACGTTACACACCAGCCCAGAGCACGCAGTACAGGAAAGACAATTTGCATCGAACATGTAAAACAACTTACAAACTAATTCCAGGCAGGAAGACTTGCTTCTTAATATATGGGCCAGATGTGGCTGTATTAAGTAAAATTTGCGCTACTTTATTGAGAGCCAGAGAGCACTGAGGCTGCAGACTGCTCCAATGCGGATGCTGAACAGATGTTTTACATGTCTATTTGCATTCTGAACTGAAATTAAAGGGCACAAATCTCAGGGGCTTTAAGATTTCTGTCAACAACTTGCACATTCTAACAAATGGCACCTAATGATCCATCAAAATGGGTGATTTTTGTAATTTTTCTTTTTGGGAAGTTAAGGTGTAACTAATTGAACTTTAAAAAAAAGAGAGAGAGAGAGAGAGAGAAGTTAAAAACATCAAATAGTAAAAACAGGAATTTACAAGAGGATCTTAAAGCCATAGCTACCAAGCATGACAGTCACACAGAAGTCTGATAGCGGAGCAAGGGTTTAATATTCTTTATATGAGGAAGCTGTGAATCTCATTTAATTTTATCAGATTTAGAATCATTTGCCAGGGGCCAGACAACCAACTAGTGTAAATCAGTTGAGCTCCATTAGCTTCTACGGAATTACAGTTTCCAATTTACATCAGCTGAGAACCTTGCTGTTATGGTACTATTATTAGCTGCTACTTATAATGCAATAATACCTAGAGCAGCTATCTCAAACATGCGGCTCAACAGGCTTTCTGACATTGCCTGAAGATACTGGAAGACTCTGCTCCTCGAGTTCACATTGCCCAAAACAGCAAACTTAGCTTCTGCATGCACTATATTACTTGCTCCATGCTCCACCAAATGGACCAATAAGGCTGGACACTACTGATTAAAACTGAAATCTAAGTCTGACTTTCTTATGATGTGCACAGTCAAAAATAATAATTGTAAACCTAAGAATAAGAATAAATATCGAGATTATTATATAGAAGTTAACCCCCGCCCCCCCCAAAAAAAAAATCATAATGGCATTAAGCAAAGGATTAGGAAGGAGAATAAAATGGTTAGAGAAATGATGCAAGGTTCCACAGTAGGTCAGTGGTGGAGCTGAAGGGAGACCCCAGCATTACTCAGTCTGACTGGACCAGCTGCTTCTCAGGTAGCCAAAAATCATCTTTATGGGCTGACAAAAGGGACCAAAATTCTTCAACTCTTGCAGTGAAAGGAGTCAACTTTAGGTTTAGAATTCCCTAGTTTTAAGAAGAAGTTTCTGAAGCTGATGCATTGGGAATGTTCATGCTAACTATATTTAGGACTTAACTTATGCGCCTGAGTTAAGTGGCTGGTCTTCCTACATAGAGAGACTCATCCAAGTGCAATTCAATGCATAGGCATCACATATACTCTGCATTGTCTTCTGAAGAAGCCTCTCTGTCCTTTAACTACTTAGAAAACAACTTAGTCCCCCCCAACAGTCTGAAATCAGATGTCAAAAGCGGGTGATCAAGTTGAGACAAGGCAAACAGGGAGGCAAAAGGGGAGCTGACCCCATTCCCAAAGCTGAAATTTCCTTTACAGACGAGCCATGCCTCTCACTGAGGTCTAGCACTGCCAAGTTCCCCACACATGGAGGCAGTTCTGGCCGAGGAGGCCCCGGCTGTGAGGCCTGGGGCAGGCAGGTGGAGCAGAGGCACCAGAGAAACCAACGCTCCCATGACCAAAGGCAGCATGAGGCCCATGTCTTCTGGCATGATCAATCCACGCAGCACTCCTAATCAAAGCAGCCTGCAGTCTTTCCCTGGTTAGATCCACATTTTGAAGCTGAACTTCCCGTGCGTTCAAGGGCACAGGCAGACAGCTTGGTTCAGAGCTCTCTTTTTACTTAAGAATTCCTCCTCGCTAGACTTCAATTGAGCAGAGCGCTTAAGCTTATGCAAAGTCTCTCTGAAGCACAGAGGACTTGTTCACATGCTGAAGCGAAGTCCTTTGCTGGAGCGGGGCGGCAGCTCACTTCTCGTCAGTCCTTCCTAGCTCCCTGCATTCTGGTGAGACGTTTTCCAAGGCAGGTCGGTTAGTGTTAAGGACAGAAAGCCCTCTGTTCTTTTTTTTCTTTTTCTCCAAGACTGTTGCACGTTGTTGACTTTTAGAGCAGTCCTGTGCACAGCTCTGCAGAGCACCAGGCTGCCACTGCTTATCCATGCTGGGCTCGTGCGTGCCTGAAGGGAAGTGCAAGACAGATCATCTCTGAACTTTCTTGTTATTAAGGAAAAAAAAAAAAAAACCCTTAGGATCCAATAACAGGTACTTCTCCTAAGTATCACACCACAACATCTTATTCTGTTCCTGTCAGTAAACTGGCTTGACTACAAACTGTGAGCCATTTGCTGGATTTGTGCTGCTCTTCAGGAAAATGATTGAGAACTCTATATAGACTGATCATGCAACCCATTCATATTTCACAGCTGGGCTCAGGTTGACTGGCAGTAATTATTCCTCCATAGATTACTTTTTCATTTGAAGTGCAACTGGTCATTCATTACTTTCCCTACAGCTTTGAAGGTCCAATAATTCCAATTATTTTTATCAACAGGAGACAGATAAACTGCCTCTGTAGAAATCTTCAGTAACATAGGCATTGAGTTGGTGACTGGAAGCCACATCCAGTACAAATCCATCCTGGAGAGCTCAGATGTTTGTGCACAGAAAAAAAATCCTTCCCTTATATTCCAATCTAGAACAGCAGCTATTAGCACTGAAACAGCCTGCAGTTTTGGCCTGTATTTAAAGTCATCAGCCACTCAGCTTTCTTGCTCCCTCTTTTACTGCGGGCAGAAGTGGACAATGCAGATGATTTCCATTCCTGAAGACGTTGGCCAAACTTGTAAGTAGCATGCTACTGAAAATAGTTCATAATATAAATAACCTATGTTTGAACCAAAGGAAGGCACTTCAGCTCTCTCACATTTCTTGCTTTCTCTTTGCCTATAGTGCCATAACTTACAATAGGGAGCTTGAAGCCAGCAGTGGTCTGAACACTGAAAATTCTGCCACAGCAGAAAGGGTTCACCATAAAAGTGGCAATCAGAGCCAGTTTGCAAGTACAACTTTAATCTTGGAAACGTTAGCTGGATAAAACCTGACTGCTGATAAGTCTTTTTCCTTTGCCTGAGTGGAAGGTCATAAACATCCCTGATATAAATGGTCTGGTGGAAGTCAAGGCTTCTTATGGATGGATGTTCTCTCACGATTTTTCATGCACAGGAAACTTTCTGCTCTAGTTGCTTAGCAAGTGGGCACTGTGAAAAATGTGGGAAAATGCCACTTATCTACTCATATGATTCCTCTGCTTCACTGCTGCAGCTTTGCCAAGTTTGCTTCAGGACAGAATCTCGTTCTGCACCTATTTTTCTTAAACTAAAGATCTGCTTAGGAGATCTGCTCTACAAAATGATAGTTCTGGTGTTCATGCTCTGCTCTAACAACTATTACATTTATTTCATCCTTTCAATGGGAGCAAGATTGCTTCTCTTCAACTCAGTGGGAGGGAGACGTCTGTGATTTTTTTATGCCATTTCTTGACAGTTTGCATTACAGCATTACCTTCTCTTCCATTAGGAGAAGGATAATCAGATTAACAAAGTGAGGCTGCAGGGCACTTTCAGCATCCTTTTTCTACTGCTGTGACGATCAGGCTCTTCTCCTGAGCCCACCTACAAGTGACTAAACTGCAACACGCACCAAGTGCACAGTGCACTCAGTTTTCCTTTGTATACTTCTGGTAAGATTCCTTGTCCTTCAGGCTTTTCCGAAGGACTGCTCATACAGTGCCAAGATGTGACAGCCTACATGCTACTACACAGCCCCAGCAGGAAGGTTCCCAGAGTAGAGGTGTTTACAGTTAGCAAACCCTAACTTTAGCTGGTTTTTTTGGCCATTATACAGCATCTTACCAGGCCCCTCAAGGCACGCCATAACCCACCAAGCAAAGGGTAACCCAATGGGTCTATCTACCTTGTTTCTTCCAAAAAGAGCAGAAAGGCCCAGTGGAGAGCACAGTGCATTGCAACATGCACAGCCTAGGGCCAGGCTTCCAACTTTACTGTCTGGAGGGGTAACAAGTTTTGGATCAAGCATTTATTCATTCGGATGAGGGCCCTGCTGTATCTAGAGAGCTGGGACAATCAAATATTTAATACATTGACAGAAAAAACTCCCAGCTAAGAGGAACAGTAATTAAAGACATGCTGACCAATGAGATATCAAAGGAAATGTGACACAGCAGGGAATAAAAATATGCTGAAGGAGCAAGACATTTTGCAGAGCACTAGGCCAGGAATTCACATTAATGGCATCCCAAACAAGCTTTGACAATGTTTGCTTAAAATCCCCACTACGGATTTGTATCACCAAGAGCTAAAGAAAGGAAGGAAAAGGGTGCTTTGAAATTTATAAAGATTAATTCCCAATAAAGAGGATGAAAAATGGCAATGTTACAGACCCAGATGAAGCAAACATGTTTGTACAACACAAGGAACTCTTTAGATATTTTGAGATACACAGTCTTTTCTTCCAACTCTCTCTGCAGGTTCATGCGAGAGGGTTAGAGGATTGTTGTCTAATAATGACAATCCCCAGTGCCAATAAATTCACGCACAACCTGGATAAAAGCAAAAACGGATCTCCAGGCATTGATATCCACATAAGCAGGTTATCTGCTAAAGATATGCACATGCTTATAGAGCAAGCAGCAACACTAACAGGGCATCAGCAGGAGCAGGGAGCAGCACAGACCTGGACAGGAACCCAGACCTTTGTGATTACCAGGCTCACTTAGCATCCACAGACTGCTAACTTTTGTGCTTAAAAGCAAGTTTCTGCCATAAGTCATTACAGAACTGGTGGCTTACAGCTTACCAGCCATTTCTTTGGGAAAATGTTCCTTATGTCACCATATGCTTTACTTTTCCAAATGTCATAATGCAAAACAAAAACTTTATCACTGCAGCATCAGAACTGTGATTTACAATCCACAGAAGAAAGCCAACACTGTGTTTTAGTCTCTGCTCCAAAATGTTTATCCACTTCCTTTTCTATAAACCTTCTTGGTGTCTTAAAAACATCCTTGTAAAATTATCCACCTGTGGAGACAGTATCCCGATTTCACTGCCAGAACAAGGTCACTCCAGGGAGCCTGTATCCCTCAGTTCAGGTGTTCATTTTTAAGTTTGGCTAACCTTTAAGAAAAGTGCCCTTTAAGTGCATATCACTTTAGCCCTAAAATACTTAATCATTAATGATTTAAAGCAGAAAGGAATTTAACTGAGCTAGACATCTTGTAATAGGCCTTTTGACTAGGGCCATTAGGAACATTTTGGTTCAGTTCAGACATAATTTATCATCCTGAGTGGAATTCACCTGAAAGGCAGGCAGCTCCTTTTGCTCTTGTAGCTCAAAAAAAAAAAAAAAAAAAAAAAAAAAAAAAAAAAAAGAAAAGAAAAGAAATCCATTCAGCCTTTCTGGTTTCCTAAATAGTTTAAGGTTATGAATGCCAGATAGCTTCCAGTTAGGCATTTACTGCTATCTTTAATAGCCAAAACCTATCAGAAACCTCCTGAGGATAAATATAGAGAAGGAAGCAAAAAGTAATCATTTTATATCCCAATCCCTGGCAGGCAAGACCTGCCGAAAGAAGTTTAAAGCACTGCAGACTGATCTTCCCATTTCTAATTCACTAGTTGAGCAGCGTAGCGGGGCCAGCTTTGCCCAAGTCGGGGCAACCAGGTCACCTCGATGGCAGAGGAAATACCCTGCGGCGGAGGCAGCAGCATCCCTGCACACAGAGGCTCTTGTAGCTGGGGATAGTAAATTAAGAGAGGGCACAGCTTAGTTTTGAATAACAATGCAGCCATAAAATAAGACAATTCTGCAACTATATGTGATTTTTTAGGCTGGTGTCAGCTTATAAGGACACCCCAGTTATTTTGTGGAATAGAAAGTCTGACAGTCTTTATAGACACAGCTCACTTTTATATCTGAAACACATAAAATGCTGATGCATTATACTGCCATATATAAACATGAAAAATAACAAAGGTAAGGCAGTAAAGGTTTATGTCCTTCAGATTTTAATAGAAAAAAATATTCAGCCATCTTCCTGAATGATTACAGAAAATTACATTCCTATCAAAGAACTGTGAAAGATAACAGAAAGGCACTCAGATAGACATGTTCTGTCCTTATTTTAGTACATCTTGAATGCCATTTCTACTGAGCCTTATGGCTTCATTGCTCTTAAGTTTGAAAGATTATTTTGCTATCCATCCAAACAGCCTGCACTAGGCATGAAAACACCCCAAATATTCCCGCATCGCACTGTAAACATGGATATGTATCAGCTCTCTCCCCTTCCCACAATTTACAATCACCCATGCCACAAAGGTTCTGCAACACAACGCATGGGTTACCTTGGCACTGCCTTCCAGTGGGCTGTGTCACGGCCATGCTGACATCTAGTTGGGGAAAAATACTCCACTGAGGTAGGAAGGTTCAGACTGTGCTTAATCATAGAATCACAGAATGCTTAGGGTTGGAAGGGACCTCTAGAGATCATCTAGTCCAACCCCTGCACACGCAGGGTCACCTAGAGCACGTGGCACAGGACTGCGTCCAAGCGGGTTTGGAAGATCTCCAGAGAAGGAGACTCCACAACCTCTCTGGGCAGCCTGTTCCAGTGCTCTGGCACCCTCACTGGGAAGAAATTTTTCCTTAAGTTCCTGTGGAATTTTTGATGTTTCAGTTTCCGGCTGTTTCCTCTAGTCCTGTCGGTGGCCACCACTGAAAAGAGGCCAGCACCATCCTCCTCACTGCCTCCCTTGAGGTACTTCTAGACACTGCTCAGGTCCCCTCTCAGCCTTCTCTTCTCCAGGCTGAACAGGCCCAGCTCCCTCAGCCTCTCCTCATAGGGCAGATGTTCCAGGCCCCTGATCATCCTCGTAGCCCTGCGCTGGACTCTCTCCAGCAGCTCCACATCCCTCTTGTGCTGTGGAGCCCAGAACTGGACACAATACTCCAGATGCGGCCTCAATGACTTGTCACAGCTATTATTTTTAATAGAAGGAAGTTCAACAATGGGAGCCTCTTAAAAATAAATAGTCCGCCTGCTACTTTTACTACCATGCGATGCTGGACTATGAGGAAGGGAAGAGGAGGTGAACATTCTGAGACTACAGTCAACAGCAAACATTGCAAACATTTAATCTAGTCATTAAGATTCAATGGAGGCCGCTAGAAATGGTGGTTTAAAAAGGATTAAAAGGTGACGCACAAAAATTACTGATCCAGCAACAGGCCATGGCAATGAAGATGGCACCACGTTCAACTGTCAGTCAACTCTGGTCCAGGCACGACAGCCACGTACTCCCAAGTGACTGAAATTAGATGCAACTACGCTGCTCCCAGTTTCTAACATTCTAAAAGATTTTCATGAGGCCTGGCAGCCTTGGTAAAGTGATTAGCATCTATTACTAAGACAATTCTAAAAGCCAGAAGGAGTCATGCTGGGAGATGCGCTTCCCGCACTAAATATAGCAGCATAAGAAATGAAATCTGAGTGCCAGATTTCAGTGGGATTTCCCAGAGCGAAATGGATTGCACACATGGTTCGTTAGAGACCTTTAAAACAAAAACAACCACCACAGATTGCACCAGTGTATTCCCTTCCTGGTACTACTACTGAAAACATTTTGGATGAATGGTGGCCATTTCCCCCTCACGCATCTCATCATCTGTCTACTCTTGCTTTCAGCAAGCATTTTAGCCAACTCCTCCAAAATGAGCATCAGTGAAAACTTTAAGATAAAGCAGTGACTGTAGCCATTTAACTTCAAAACCCTTATTGAATGGATTACTTTTAAGAACCAAAAAATAACGAGGAAGTTAGTAAAGTGTATGAATTTACTCTCATTTATTGGGATTCATGCATTATTATCCAGCAGTTAGTTACAGATTCCTGTGACACACGTTTTCCAAACCTGTTTGTTGGGAGCTTGCTTCTCTGGGATTTCTGAATACAGATTGCAGTTTTTTCAGCCCTTTCTGGGCACCGAGCTCTCACAAGTCCTTGTCTGTGCTGCATAAATTCCCACAGCGTCTATGTATTTGTTCTAAGCTGACAAACTTAATAGGTGAGTGAAATCCATTTAACATGTCACCTTATAGATTATTACTAACCCAAAGCAATGGTCTCTTTTGTTCCCTATGGAAAAAAAGAAAAAAAAACAGGATACACTCCTCTTTTCAATTGCCCAGATAGCGTCTATATTTCAAAGCTTAAAACTCTTTTGTTTGCAGGCTGCCTGCCAGAGCTGTACGCCGCCAGCCTACTCCTTTCTCATTTATACCTGTGCAAGCCAGCAGCAAAGCCTCTGATTTACACCTCTGTAAGAGGAGAAACGAGTCATTCGTCAAACAACTGGTTCCTCCGTGTTTGTTTAGCACACTCCGCAGGCGAGGGAGAATTAACTGCGAGCGCCGCGCTCGGGCACGGGCTGCAGAACGGGCTGCGCACGGAGAGCGAAGCCTCCCCTCGCCCGCTCCGCTGGGACGGGCTCAGGCTCCTGCCCGCGCTGCTGAGCGCCCAGGGTACCCAGCACAGCAAGGTGCTCTACCTGCCTCAACAGAGCAGGGTCTCTGCAGTCCGCCCCGACCCCGATCTGCTGTTTTCAGCCTTGGGTACGTATAACATTGTCATTCTCAGCTAAAATAAAAACAGAATGACATGGCAAACTACTCTGCAGGAGACCTTCTTAGTAGAAGAAAGGTCTAATGGCAATAAATAACTCCATTGGGAAGAAGAAAGAAAGAAAACACACCTGCCTTCTAGCATATAGGATTTTTCTTAGGCAATGCACAAGGCTGAATCATTTATAACACTAACACAGACCTTTGGTCAATAGGTCTTGACAAGTAACTTGAAATAAAGATGAAATTTGCCTTACAAACTATACGTGCTGGTGAGCTGATCATTCTGCTATTCAGGCAACGCTTTCTGCAAAACCACAGAACAATTGCTATGATCCAGCCATTGCCCTGTATTTCTGCCAACAGCTGCTTGTGCTGAAGTTTGTCCACTTCACAAGATTTAAGGCATTGCTGCAAACCTATCATGTCTCATTTGATGACATCTGCTTGATTCAGAAGTGGTATGTGTGCACAAATACATAATTAGCAGGAACAGACTTTCTAACATGCAGGAGGCATTCAGAAAGCAAAAGGGGCTTTCTCAGTTTCCCAGAAAAAAATATTTTAATGTCTTGTCTGAAAGATTAAATATTTGTTGTCAAAAACAATACCACCCTACAAAACAATCTGAATCAAAATTAGCACTATGCACCTCTATATGAAGCACCTACACTAAATTCAAGTATTTCAGGACTGTGTGAAGAACTAAGGCAATGCTTTTTAAAATGAAGAGCAGTACTCTGTCAAGCATACCTGCTTCCTCAGAAATATCAGCAGAAGGTCACATACGTTTTCATGTTTTAACTGTAACTGCGACTTCAAAAATAAACAAAAAAAGACAAATCTACAGCTGACAATGACTTTTCCATCTCTGATTCACTTGCAGCCTTCTCAGAGGTCACTCTGAAAGACTTCAGTCCACCTAGACACATTATGTATTTCAGAATACATTAAAAAGAACCTTCAACATGATTAAAAAAAAAAAAAATCAAACAAACAAAAAAACCAGAAGTGCATTCCTGCTGACTTCTGTGATCCACGGTGTTAATGAACAACGCAAGACCAGAGGAAAGCAGAACGCCCTCAATGTTTCTAAACATCCGCATCTGCAGCGCACAGAATACACACGGGAAAATGGCCATATCTCCTGCTACAACGTACACACTTTTGTTTTTGTCATGCCTGTTTTCAGACCCTTAATACAAGGAGGGATTTTAATAGAGCCAAAGGGTGCAATTAAAATGACTCTGCTGCCAGAAGCGGCACGAAAATGCTGGTAGCTGTAATAGGAAGAACGCGTAATTCACGAGCAACGTGCTTGAGTCTGCAGTGGTGATTTACACAAAGCATGTTAGTTCCTCACCACATCCAGCTCTCCTCAAACTGGAATCAAGCCCTTTCCAGACAACAGGCCCAGCTCACCCCACTCTGCCAGACTGTACGGTGACACTTCAGAGGGAGCAGCAGCCCTGCGCCCTCCCTTCATCACGTGCCACGGATGGGGAGAGCTCCCGGGGACTTTGCAAATGCCACTGGGATTACTGGAGCAAAACAGGGATTTAGGGCACTGGTAAGCGTCTTGCAAAGTTTGACCAAGTCCATACAGACCATACCGACACCAACTGGAGGATTTTGAGGAGCAATTCTCCTGGGAGTTCTGCAGACACACTACGCTCTATTCTTACTTCTATTTTTTCTGGAACAAACAGCCACAATGCAGGTGGATGTCAAGAGGAATGGCACCAACCAGAACTCAGAGAAATGAAATGACCATGAGGCAAGGGGGGTAGACTTGCATTTGGGAAGGGGCACTAGCAGACAGCATTGCCAGATGCCTGACACCAGAAGACTGCGCTCATGAACTTTTCATGCACACACCACAAACCTGATATTGACTCATTAAACTTTAATTTTAGCTACACTGAAGAAATTTTTATGAGCATCCTTGGTCACCTTAATTACCTAAGAATAAAATAATTTTCAGAGACCCATGTGTGGGAGTGACTTTTTTTTTCCCTTCCTTTTTGTGGTGGGGTGGAAAATCTAAAGACTTCAATTAGGAGCAATTACTGGAGACGTAGAGACTTCTCTGAGGTTAAGCTGTCCTTCATTTTCTCAGGAGAAGCCTTTAATTAAATGCAAATAATCACAAATTTCATATAGCAGATTGCTGTAATTTCACTATCAGTTACTGGTTCTCATTTAAAGAGGAAAGAGGTGGGCAGCAGTAGTAGTGGGCAGATGAGAAGTAATGAGAACTCAAGAGGTCAAGGCTGAACTACCTGCATAAATCTATTCCTCTCCTATAAATCTGTTGGCAACCATATAATTCCAGTGTTAACAGGACTCGCACTTCATGCGAGTGCACTGGAGTGTAATCCCAGGGAAACTCTGGCTTCAACACAAATAATTACCTCATTCCATTTTACTGGTGACCACTGCAGTGGAGGCAGGAAGGGTGATGGGAAAAATGTATTTGAAGTGGAAATAACTCACAGCAAAATGTGAACCAAACCTAAGGAACATGAGGTATTCCAGCGGTGTAAACGCACTCATCTCTGGAAGATCCTGTAAGTGTTTTCAACGCACCTATCAAAGCAGGTATGGTAGCATATAGGTAGAGAAGAAAGAACAGCATCTGCAGGAGGAAAGGGAAAAGCAGCAGTCCACACAACCACAGGCTTGTAGTTTTGTTCTCAGAGCTCTTGTAAGTCTTAAGAACAGATTCTGAAGATTATGTAAAGTAAAAAAAATGTAAATAAATACAAATGTAAATAGAATATGACACTTTTTTCTTACTCCTCTACTCCACTGGCATCGTCAAATAAAAGCTTATCATAGCTCAGTACCAGCAGTTAGCCAACAACCTGGTGTTTCACTCAAAGAGCCTAGTTTGCTGCTGCTCACTACTTTGCATTTTGCACAGTAATTTACATTCTTGAATAAAAGCCACCTCCATCCCCTTTGCCTGGATTATGTAACAGCACGAGCCGCAAAGCAGCTGCCAAGAAATATTTTAAGAAGCCTTCTGAAAAATCTCACAGCTTTGCACTTTCGGGACAGCTTGAAAGAAGCATGGAGGCTCCTCCAAGAAGAATCTCGGCCTTGAGGCAGCTACACAGAAGAGATGCTTCAAAAGACTCATAGCTTGCTTGTAGCAACGGCTGCTACGTTTTCAGACTGAGGTCATTGCTTTCTGACATGCAAGGAGTTCAGGAGGGATGTCAACAAGCTCAGAGGGAAAAGAAGCTCAAGCAACAGCAGAAGAAGCAACAAAAAATTATTCTACAGATCGGCTGAGCACATCACTTCTGTGTAGATTCCCAAATTAAATGGTTGCTCCTAATGTACTCTGAGAGTGTGAGGGGGGATCAGACTGTAAGCTATTCAGAGAAGCAGCATTTTAGCAGCTCTTGCTTTTGTTCTCTTGCACATTTATAATACCTCTTACGGGTTCTCTCAGAGACAAATCTCTGTTTCTGAACTGCTAGTCAGAAGATCTTCTGCTGGCACTGACAAGTATCCTAAGGTGAAACATCCTATTTCTTCTGATTAAAGAGAGGCTGTGAGCAACAACATCCATGAGCAGCGGCAGAAGGTGGGACCTGGAGTGGAGCTCACGACTCCCGTCCCCTGCACAGCCCAGCCGGGCCCTGCTCGCTCATCCCTGCGCAGCTCGCGCCCGCTGCTCCACGGAGCGGCCCCTGCCCATCTGATCGAGCACCCAGCACCTCCTCCGAAGCACTGCTGGACCAGACACGCTCTACAGCTGTTCTCCAACAAGCTTGGTGAGGCCAGGCCACAAGGGGTGCTGCTGGTGCACGGGGTGTTCACACACCTGCAGTGTCCCAGAGTCCTGGTGGGAGCCCACATGCACCATCCCTAACGTGGGATCTTGCCACAGCTGCTGGAAGCTCCCCAGAAGAACAATGTTTACCATGCGGATGCAGCTTGCCAAGGGCTACAGGTAGCCCAGCAGAGCCTGCTTGTTGCCGCAGGCCGCAGCACTGTTCATGGGCAAGAACTCATGCTGATCACTGCTGAAACGCCTGGGAATGACGCGCTAAGCCAGAGACCAGCCTCACATTACAAACTGCCCAAATCCCTCTGCCTCCCCTTCTCCGACTGGCACAGTCGGAGAACCTGGAAATCTGTACAGTGAGAAAGATTTCTAAACCTCATTTTCATCCCTTTGTTGTTGGAGGGAACAAAGCCATAATGCATTTTTAATCCATAAGTATATTTTCTTGCTGTGGAGATGCACGGGGCTGGCTCTCCAAGCTTGACAGCGCAGCCCATGCAGCAGGTCTGGGGGGTGATGTTAGGGCCATGTACATATGCTAACCATCTATGAGGAGAAAAAGTTTTGCTTTTTTTATTTGTTTTTAAACAGCTTCTTTCAAATCAGAAGTCGTACTAAGAGGAAAAGAATATGACACTGGATTTTCAGGGTTTCTGGGTCTCATGGCTAAATTCTCTGATGTCTGATAAGAAAATAGCACCAACAAAAGCGTTTCCTGGCAGGGGGACACTTACAGTATCTCCCACTTCTGGCAGCTGGTAGGTGCAGAGCTCATGCAGCAGCTTCCTCCACAGCAGGGACGCTAACAAGATTGCCTTCTGCAGTCTGAGACCCACAGAAACAAAATATGTTTGAGAAACACCTGCCTCTTGGACACATAATTCTGTTCAGCTAGGTTAAAAGTGGCCAGCGGCTTAAAAAAAATTGAACAGCAAGAGCTGTAAACCTGCACAGTGAGAAAGGTTTCTAAACCTCCTTTCTCTAGGAAACCCATCTCAAAATACTTGAGGGGAAAGGTCATCTGCCTCTGTAACACCGTTTACACCCTAGACCTTCTTGGTTAATAATCAAAGAGTAAAAATGTGCAACAAAGAATTATCTAACTGGTTGCAGGGTAGCACACCCAGGTGAGTTTAGAGGAAGGCTTGCTATTTTGCTATTTAGTTTGTTTTCAAGACATACATGTAAGTATATCTAATGTCATGGCAGGTCTCTGAAAGACTCTGTTATGTCTTGTGGCCTGGGGTCCATTACAGAGTAAAGATGGTAAAGTAAAAATATGGAGTCCTTCCAGCAGCTTTTGGTAACAAGGAAGATGAAGGCCTTATGTGCTTATGTTGGCCAAGAAGATGTGCTATTCAGGTAATAAAAATGAGATATTATCAGAGATTGAGCTTTCAAAGGCACAGCGCTAGAAGAAACCTGTACACCATAACTCAGCAAGTCATCAGGACAGAATGTCTTACAACAACGGAGGGATCAACCTTGTAGTAACAACATGCAATATCCTATTAACGCTATTTTATCCTAAGCTCCAAAGGAGTGCAGGCAAACGAGCACTATATGTGTCTTTAGAAAGGTAAGTAATCCTGATTGCTTTTGAAACACATCACAACATGAAACTCTGTAGAAATGAAATTCAAATCTCCAAAAGAGAGCATAAGAAATGCACAATATTTTTCCCCTCTATCAACCAGGAAGTAAATTAGAATTTAATGTAAAAAGTGGCAAATAAAACCCCTTATGTTGAAGATGATGTCTATGCCAAAATTGCTATTGAACTGTAGGGCATAGAGATACCCCCTTCACTCACAGGGTTGCTGGTGCTGTCAACCCCCTACAAGGATCAACATCTTCACATCTGCGATGGAGTTCATGTCAATGAGGAAACTTGGCAAATGCACAAAGCTCTTGAGTCCTGCAGGCAGCCTCGAAACAATTACTTGTTTTATAAAAAGAGCAACATGACTTAAAATGGAAAAGTGTACAATTTTGTATGCGTGTCTGTGTGAGGGGGGAAGAAAAAGAAAGAGAGAGGGAGCAGTTTTGCTCTTTCATCACTGAGAATATAGCACTGTTAAATCTAACTCTAACAATTGCAGCTGATTTAACTGATCACAGTTGCACCACAAAGCAGAAAAGCAGCCCAGATCTCTTTCCTATTTTTCTTTTTCTTTTCTATACCCCAGAAGACCCCAGAGAAATCTTGGAAAGAGCATACAAACTGCAAAGTCATTTCATTCTGCAATTTTCGAATACAAAAGTAGAACAAACTCTATTCCTTTCAAACATTGAAAAAAAAAAAAAAAAGAAATCTGCCTATTGGGGAGATGAGCTTTCCTAATGCTAATCCATCTTTACTTTTGTGTTATTACCCTACTGTTTTCCTGTAATTAAAATGTGGCAGGTAGCTTACACACAAGAGGGAGTAATTGCATTGGAAATAACTGTTCATAACTAAATTTTAAAAGCTCACTTTTCTCATCAACTTTTAATAAACAAGCCAAGAGAATAATGATATTTAGTATCTGTGTCACCTACAAGAGCATTTTGTCTCTCTAAATTGCTAACATTTCATTCAATAATGCTAAAATAAACCCTTTCAGTTAGGAAGAAAAAAGAGAGAGAGAGAAATCTTAATCGCAGCCATTTGTTCATGTTGCATTTAAATGATAAAAGATGGATGAAGTTCAGCTAAAGGACCCAAGCCTTCAAAAAACACCGCATGGTTCTGGAAGGGGAAAGCCAAGTTTGTACATACTGCGGTTGGATACACCAGGGTGATGGGAGGAAGGCAATACCAAGAAGGCGAGATCCCCTTTCCTCCACGTCCTAAGGGATTTGGGAGGAGATGGGTTCCTCATTTCCCCCTGCCTGGCTATTTCTATACTGCCTTTCTCCAGAGGTGCACACGGATGCCTCAGCACAGAATCTGCATGGACTTGCACAGCCCTGGGGGCAACACGGGCTCTCTGCTCAGAGCAGGATGTTAATTTTGGCTTGACAGGCCTCTTGAATACCAAAGATGGGGGATATTATCCTTACAAAGACTTTTCTGGAACTTTTGCTTGGGATGTTTAAGCCATCTCTTTGGAAATTTCAAGCCTTGCACGATGATTTAGGGAAGAAATACAATTTATTATTATAGTCTGACAGCACCTGCCAGCATACAGGACTGCAGGCTAGAACATGCAACATCTGCTGCAGATGGCATAAACCCCAGCATGCAAACACCTGACGTGATAGAAACACCATGGAAGGGCAAAGAAACTGCAAAGGGACCTCAGTGGCTTTATGAGCAGACAAGTGAGTGCACATTTGCCATTTAAGTGCAGCTCTCCTGTTCTGAGGTCCTCCCGCTACACAAGAGACTCCACAAAAGGGGCGCTAAGGGACACTGCTGTGCACAGCTAACGCTGCCGGCGGCACCGCGCGCTTTGTGAGCCCTGGGGGACGAGGTCAGCGCGCTGCCACGGCCAGCTAGGAGCTGCACGTGCTTGAAATCAATGCATTCGTTCCTGTGTGTTTATATAAGCACATCTCTGTCGTTATATTCAGAAACTAATGCAAGGGGAAGCTTTTCAAAAATGGTTTAAGTTTGCTACTAATAGCTGAAATGAGGATCCCCAGCACATTGTAAACGAGTGCTCTCCTGCATGAAAGCTGTGCGTGCTCATACACAGCCATGGGCAAGGGCTGCTAGAGAGCTACATCGCTGGATGTTAATGCAGGTAGACCAAAAAGAGGAAGGTCACAGAGTGCAAGTTCCAGCCTCGTAATTAGACAGCCACAAACGAGCCCTGGAGGGGCTGCCTTGGCCTCGGTCCATCTCTGCACAGCTCAACATCTGGCGCCTGCACAGATGCAGCTGCAGGATGCAGCCCGAAACGCTCAGGCTCTGCAAAGCCTGAACCACCCGGGCAGCCCACAGGCATTGCTGCTTTCTCCCCACACCCAGCATATACAGACCACATATTTTCACCAGGCTTGTCCAAAACCTGAATGAACTGGAGCTCCTTTTACCTATAGATCATTGGAACGCTTAGCGCCAGATGGTGGTTTCTACCTCAATTAGGTTAAGCCACTTTCAGGGTGCATTTGGGTTTCAACCCCAAATTTCTGGCTTTGGTCCAGATTCATTCTGTGGTTTGGCTTAAAAGTCACAGTAGGGTTTAGAGGTAGCGGCGCTCGTAGCGTTTCCCACAGTCCAAGAGTAGCACCACTCTGACGTAAATGAATAGGCTAAAATGGACCTGATTAGCTGAATCAGCCACAGGAGAGAGATGCAATTTCTTGAGGTCCCCTCCATGTTTTTCATGTTGCCTGGGTGTTGTTAAGCTTCTTAAAACAGAGGATCAAATACTCCAGCAGGGCTGAAGGGCTGCACCAGAGAGTCACCAACTGGCCCCACTGGAACATGACACTGCTGTTTGAAAGCTCTTTGCAAAAAGGAATAGCCCCATGCTAATTTGCTTAAGCCTTGAATGTTCGTATTAAAGGGGAACCTAAAATAAATTGGTTATGATTTGCTTATCAAAAGCCATGCATAGGAAGCTTATGCTTTGATTTTACAGGAGATTGTCTTCCCGACGTGAGTCAGCGGGGAGTACCATGGAGAGGGAAAGGGGTTCAGGGCTTGAAGCGGAAGAGAGTACATTGATATTGCTACAATCTGTCACAGATGCTGCATTTCTCACAGAAGACTTTTTCCCCCTGAGATTGTTTTGCTTTCTCTACTCCTCCCTTTCGGTGAACCCCATTATCAACATTTAAAAAACCCCTGGGTTCTCCTGAGCAGGTTTGGTGTGTTCATTAAAGCACAGTGAGCACTTATTGGCCATAATGAGTCCTCATTAAATTCTGCTAAGTGCCAGGATTGTGTGGTTGTACTGAGCAGATTCAGGTTCCTGGAGGAGAGCTCAGGGATGGGAGGATACTGGAAAAAATATTTTCTAAAATAGATTTAAAAACGTTCTCCTCCTTTTTAGAATGGCTGCAGCCTGAGAACAAGCTGCTCCTCTGCTCTGCAAGCACGGGGTGGGGTAGGTCAGACCTGTTAAGCACTGGCTATAGGTTATTTACTACTCAAATCATTTTCCCATCCCAAAAGGCCTCTCTGCTCCTCTTATCAAAACAGGAACGAACTAAAGATTTTGCACATTTGCATCTCCTCATTTGAGAATTTTAATATATTTGTTATTTAAAGATAAAAGCCTGCCTCTCAAAATTCACGTACTGATGTGATTTTCTCAGCCTCAGGGAAAGTTGCAGGATAGATCGCAGAGCAGAGATCCAAAAGAACTGGCCACACTGCAGGGAAAAGGCCAAAACCACAGTACGCACTAGTCAAATGCTGCACGTGGCCAGGCTTGACCAGGCAGAGGTCCAAGTGACCTGAACTCAACCTCAACCCGACCTGCACACCTGTGGGCACCAGCTGGACTGGATGTGCATTTCAGCCATGGGTTCTCCTGGTTCTCTCACATGCAAAGCTGGTCTAGGGGCTGGGGTTCATGATGCACGTGGCACAGCTATGCCACCAGACGCTCTACGGCCAACAGACCTAAGCCAAGTTCATGGAAAAGCAGCCTCCTCAGTTGCCTCCTCCCTGTAGGACCACGCTCCAGCCAGCTGCTGAGGAAAGAGCTGATTTGTCTCTTTTGACCATTTGGTTGGGTCATTAGGGCTCAATAGAGTTGAGTAAATTGGGCCATAACTTTGAAGCTAGGAGCCTTAAACAAGCCTGTTGGGCTCCCACCGAGTCTGTCTGAACCCTTCTCTTTCAGTGGGGTCTTACCAGTTCCAAACCCAAACAAGTTGTTTGATTGTACAACTTGGTTGTTTTCTACTATGCCAGCTTAGAGGAACCAGCAATCATCAGAAAACAGCCACCTGGAAGAGACAACAGCCACTAACAGGTAACTCTAGGGCTTCCTCTGCGGGGCACAGAGCTTACTCCAAAGCTGCGTGCTACTCAAAGACCGACTGTGCTTAGAGAGATAAATTCATCAGCTCCCTGCCACCAAAAAACAAGTAATTCCAACTCACTTAATAAAAGATCTCCTCTATCGCCTTTTTTACCAGGTATGACATGAATGAGAAATCTCTACTTGAGACAAAACACCGCGGATCTATCTTCTGGGTGCTGCACGGTATTGTTCCACGTTCAGTGAGACAAGCAGATCACACGGCAGAGGAGGAAGGTCCACGCCTGCCTTCAGACAGCCTTTCATTTTATGAGAATCGATTTCTTTTGTGTTATAGTTCAGGACCTGACACATGCAATGTGACTCTTCAATATCACTCATCCCTAAATCAAGAGAAAATGAGAGGTGAAAAATGGCTTATCTTGGGCCAGAAACCTCACAGAAGGTATCAACTCTGGAGTGATCACAAAAATAAAAATAAAAGCCTTGTGTCAGCTGAAACACCCAATTACCTCATATTAATTGCATTGCACCTTTCTCTAATTACCCCTGTGGCACAGTCCAGGTAGTTCATACACAGAGAGCTAATTTCACAGCAAGAATCGTGACAGTCTCCTTAAATCTGGGATGGTACTTTACAAACCAGAACACTCTTCAGACCCAGATGATGATACCGGGGCAAGGATGATAGTTTACATGCTCATGCTCTGTTTTTACATTCATTTTCCATTGTCTGTGTCAGAGACAGAATACATCCTAAACGTATGGTTATTCCCACAACTACAAAGCAGTTCCCATGACAGGATTCAGTATTAATAAATAATACCTTTATCACCAAGAGCTGTTCATCACTGCTAACATTAAGACATATGAATTAACTAAAAACATACACAAATATATTTTAACCTCTACTAATCCCCAGTGAGTCATTGATGGTAAGTGACTATTTAAGGAAACTGAGTCAGACCACAGCTAGATGATCAGCTCATCCCCCAGAAAGCCAGTGTACATCCCAATGGGGAGGAGAGAGCTCCTGGTAGTGGGAGGTTTCTGCAAGCATCCCTGGGAGATAACACTTCTGCAGATGGCTGCAAAACACATTGGATCAGGAGCAAGTTGTATGGGATACGAAGCAGAGAGCTGGCTTCCCAAGCACGCATGTAGAGACTGACCTTCATCAAACAGCAGAAGGCATGGGACTGTGCTGAATTTATGCTCCTCTCCTTCTCCAGGAGGAAAAGAGCAACATTAGGTGAATGATTTTTTTTTTCTTTTTCTTCCCTGTAATAACTACTATCAAGGGTAACTAAAGCACTCTGTTATTGAAGTTATATCTGAATTTCTGAACCTGCTCAATGGAACACCCATCACCCTCCCTCATCTTCCCCACACCTTTTCAGGTAGCCTTTACTTACAATTGTGAAGTTCATGACCTTCAGAATCCAGATGGTCATAGCAAGGTTCACCAGGATTAAAATCATTAGGAGCAGCACAAAGAAATAGAGGCATCTCTTCCTCCAGCCATAAATCCCCACTTTGTATACCTGGGGTCCTTCCGAGGTCTGCATGGTGCTCCTGTGTGCGTACTGTTCCTGAGGCATCTGAAACAATCACATAAAAATAGCCATGTGAATTAAGAGGCAAGACAAATCCTATGCTAAGAACTGCTAATGGCTTCTGTTGATTCTTCTCGGAGGTGTTTTTTTTTTTTTTAACTTCAGAATTTACCAGCTGGGCAGTATTTCATATCTTCGCTCTGTATTATTTTTCTTGCTGCTTACTATATTCTATAACCTACCATAAGCAAATTGTGCATGTATGCACACACACACACACACATATATATATAAAACAAACTGTCTTTCTCTCTCACTCTCTGTATGTGTGTGCGTGTGTGTATGTATATATATATATATAAATAGGCATAAGCACATTGTCTAAACTGTCTTAAGGCATCCTGTGGAGATCACTCCCTTGTGACTCCCTTTTCTGCTCCAGGTTTTTGCAAGGCAGGCACTCCAGGGCCTCCAAGAATCCTAAGCGGGAATTTTTGTATGCAATTGGTAAAAGAAGTTGAGTTCAGCACTTTGTGTTGAAGATGCAATGTTACTTCTCTGAGGCTTTAATTCAAACAAACAAACAAACAAACAAACAAAAAACCCTCAAATAAAATCATTCCTTCCAGTCAAACAAAGAAGGCAAAGGGGAAATGTGCATCTTTTTTTTTTTTTTCTCTTTTCCTCCCCATTCTCCCTATTTTTTCTTAGCCAAGGAAACCTGAGGCCCTTAGATCTGCAGCTGCTGGGGACAAGGCACTGAGCCAGGGCACAGAAGGCCCCAGGGGCCCTTGCTGTGGGCAACAGTTGTGCAGACTTGGGCTTGCATTTGTGTGGGCATTTTGTGCACCATGTGGTTGCCCTCTGTAACTGGAAAAAACACCAGCTGATCCAAACATCTGCTGGCCAAAAATGTCCAGATTCATTTTGCAACAATTTCACCAGAATTTCCCCAGGAATACGTCTAATAACAAGTAGTTTCCTGAATGTTTTGCAATTCAGGCTTCCTCCTCCAAGCGCCCGGCCTCAGCCCTCATACTCAGCGAGTTACCAAATTCACATCACAGGATGAAACAAGGCAAGTTCCTCTCCATGGGAGACTGGTCTGCAAGGGCAGCAATGAAATGATAGAAATAAGACAGTCACCGATAGTGGCTTTTGTTTGTTTATCGTTAGTTTCTTGCAATTTTTGTTGTTGTTGTTTTGTTTTTCCCTTCTTGCTTTTAGAGAAATTTGCCAACAGCTTCATATTACAGGCCCCTGTGTGCTACCAAGCTCGCATGTTGGGTATTTATTTATTTATTTCAGTTTTCTCAGCTGGTCTAAAAAAAGGATATTACCTCCCCCCATAAACTATGCCTCATTTGCAACCTCAGCCTATGCCAGCTAAAGATAAGGCTGTGTGGATCTGCAATGCCAATTAGTAAAAACAGCCCGTCCGAGCCGGCGAGAGCCAGCCGCCGCGCTGCACACACGGGTGTTCCTGCCGTGGGTCGTCCCCACAACAGAGCTAACTAATCAGCAGTGCAGGAGCGAAGGAAAGCGCGCCTGCAGCACGGAGCAGATCGCAGCACGCAGAGCGGAGCACCACGGAGCACGTCGTCTCTGCAACCTAGAGTATCTCTGTGCTGCAAGACAACCCAAAACTCCAACAGACCCTTAGCTTATGCTAGCGAGAGCAAAACAAGTTGCTCACAACAACTGGGTCTTCACTGGTATTTTCACTCACAGCTGTTAGGTCAGAACTTTAATCCACGGAGGGTTTTGCAGTGCGGAGCGTGGTGGGGGACAGGAGCCAGGTCACCAGCAAATGCGCCCAGTTGGAGAGACCAGGCCCTTGTGTGGCTCCAACCACTCTGCAAAGGGACATCTTAAACAACAGTAAATTACAGGGTTTCCACTACCTGAGGGAAATTATAACAGCAACTACCGTGCACAGTCAAGGATTTTATTGCCTAATATTTTAACAGGATCTTGGAGAGCACGTATAAAATGCAGTCACTCCCCTGGCAAAGACAAGTAACTTTATCTCCAAGGCTCTTGAATCATGAAGCAGGACTGATATCGAGAACCAATTTGAAACAGCCAGTTCAAAACATCGCCTTATTGAAAAAAAAAAAAAAAAAAAAAAAAAAAAAAAAAAAAACCACAACACATTTTTTCTCTTTGCCTCCTCACATTTATTTTTTTTTCCCACTTGCACTTGCAAGATGGAGAAAACAGCATATCCAACCAGGGCAAAAATTTTGCAGACACCAAATGATTTATGGAGGAGCAGGATATAACCACGGAAAGCAACTTGAATCCGCACAACAGCCTCATTTTGTGAATTTCTCTGGCTTAGATAAAATATTTAGCTGAGAGTTGTTGTAAAAGAGCTAGAGCAACCGAAACACCACAGAATGTATGGGGAACACAATATAGTAACACAGCATAAATTTGTAGCAAGAAAATAATGTGGAATTGATAGATGGGATGCTTTATATATATTATACATATATATATATATGCATGCTCACACAGTTACACTTGTATCTATATATGATTTCTAGCTAGTATTTTTCTGCTGCATTGCAAATACCAAAGAAAAAATGCTCATGTCTGTAGTTCTCTCAGAAGGGAAGAAAGAATGATGGACATGAAGTGCTAAGCTCTGTTAAACAAGGGGGTCTGTTGGGCAACTTCAAAAGGAACAAGCTACATCCAATTCCAATACGTGTCTGTGCGTGGGAGGGAGAAGCAAGATAATTTACATTTTGGAAATTTCTTCCAGCTCAAATATTGGAAAAGAAATAAGCAGCAAATTAGACAACAGGAAAAAAATATATATATATTACTGTGGAAGTATGTCCAATGCAAGGTACCTTCCTCTTCAATCACTGCAGAAAGTTAAGCAAAGGACAAATAGTTGCTATACTGGATATATATTAATACACACAAACACTTTTTTAAAAAAAAAAAAAAAAAAAAAACAGCTTTTTTACACTAGGAATATCCACCCAATTCCATAAGACTGGTGAAAAAAAAATACTGAAACAAAACCTGTAGATATTGGAAGAGAAGCACTTCCTCCACAAGTCAGATGTGAAAGTGCCTGCCGTCCAGGAGATGGCTTAAATACACATGTGCACAGCATTGACTGCCATTAGCACATTTACCAGCCCATTTGTAATAGAAAAATGCTTCAGCTGCATGACAAATCTTCTGAGTCTAGCCACACATGACACTACCATGAGTAGGAAAGCATAGCCTGAAACCCCAGTAATTCTCCAAGGAATTCTTGCTGGAAAAAAAAAAAAAAAAAGTAATAAAGTTTTTGAGCAATAGCTGTACACAGAATCCTTATACTTCAACACTGCAAACCAGACCTGATACAAAAACTAGTCAGCCTGAAAAGCTTTCCATCTTTTCACTTCACCACACCTTTAATTTGGCCCATTTAAAAAAAAAAAAAAAAAGAAATTACTTGCTTTTTTAAGGTCACTGAAGAGTCACATCCCTACATACTCCATCCAACACAGGCTGCTCACCAAGTGTTTTTGGCTCAAAGCTCTGGTGATTTCTTTTAGTAAAGCTGCAGCCAGAGTCAGCTGAAAAGCATCACAAATCAAGACCAGCTCTGAATTTCCAAAAAGAAACAGCCTTTGGGGCTACAGGTGTGGGAAGGCAACAGCTCTGGGGATGGCAGCATTTACTTCCATGTTCCCTGAGCCTGCCCTGGGTGCTGGGGCCACCGTCACCCTCGTCTCTTTCTCCCTTTGCTTTTTGAGAGGTCCTTTCCCTGCGGGCTGAAACGAGGAGCGTGCTGCAGCCGCCCCCGGCAAGGTCTCTGCGGGCTCCAGACGCTCTGCACATTCACGTGCTTTAATTTCTCTGACTTTAAAGTGTGCATTATCTGCCAGGTCCAAAAGAACAGACATTTTGGGAGAACAACTGAGAACAAAATTCGGCATGAAGAACAAGCACAGTTTTGAGCCATCTATCAACAGACGCTGCCTTTCCAATCCCTGTAAAACTCTCCTTCAAGCTTGACACCTCCGGGCCTGTTAATCTACCAGCTTCGTGACCCAGAAGTGATTTATGGAACCGCACATGGGTCAGACCTCAGCTTGTGCATCCATAAAAGGATCCATCCCTGCGAAATGCCTTTTGACCCGCGGATTGGCCAGCAAGGTCTGGGAAGCGGGGACCGGACAGAAGGGTGAGCTCCTCGGTGCGGTAGTTAAACCTTACAACCCTCTTCTATGGTCTAAGCCTTGAGCTCACTCTTCTGCTCTGGTGTGTGCCAGCATGTCGTAAGTGTAAGCGCCCGGACAGACAAGTGTCATCCTCCAATGGGATGTGTTGTTCTTTCTGACTTGGTTCCATCACATGTAGAGTGTTCACAGACACCCACCCTGATTTTGTGTAGATATCTCTTATCCAGATCCCTGAATGCTCCAGGGCTGTCCTCTAACTCCAGCAACTTGAGCTGCCTCCTAACTCCAATATCTTGAGATGTCATGTAATTCCCTGAGAAGCTATGGATGACAGCATTTCATAGAATCAGAGAATCCTTAAGATTGGAAGGGACCTCTAGGGATCATCCAGTCCAACCCCCTGCACACGCAGGGTCACCTAGAGCACATGGCACAGGACTGCGTCCAACGGGTTTGAAGATCTCCAGAGAAGGAGACTCCACAACCTCTCTGGGCAGCCTGTGCCAGGGCTCCATCACCCTCACTGATAAGAAATTTCCATAAAAATCTTTCAGGTATTGCAAAGGTCTTTGTTTATAAACAAGGATCCAAATGGAAAGCTCAGCACAGGACTTCCGCTCTCCCAGTTGCTGCTCTGCATTCGAGGAGCCCTTATGGCAAAAACTCTAAACATTAGAGTTTGCTAGAATGAAATGAAAGAACAGGCAGTTCCATCTGCAAATAGTATCTCCTAAAACAAAAGTGGTATTTTATTCTAACATGCTGTAAGAGCCTGTGGGCAATGCGGAGAAGAAAAAAAAATTACTTCTCTCATACTTCTCTCTCTGGAGGAGAGAAACAGGTTTGTTTTCTTAAATGATTTCTAAGTGTTTCTTCTAACTTTTAGATGGCTTTCTTAAAGTTACTTTGTCTTGATATTTTTCTTTGCTACAATTATGCAGGAATTCAAAAGAAAAGTTAAGGAGGGAGAAAATGTTTCTGAAAGTGGATTCTCTTAAGCATGAAACTAACCTGAAAAGAATTTATTTGGCAAAATGCTCTGTAATTTGTTGCAATATATTCACGGTGCATGCAAACATATCGAATGTGCTGCATTTGTGCACAGGTTTCTCTGCACCCCTCAGATGATGTGAAGCAATCATGCAGCCATTTGTACCAGGTTTATCAATGCTCTCTCCCACTGGAGCGTCTCAAAGCGGGATGACCAAACAGGAGAGCTAGAATAAAACAGCCAGCAGCAGGTCTGACTAGAGAAGGCTGCACTAGCAGCAAGAGGTCTATAACGAGCAGTTTGAATCAGAAAGCCATCTATGAAAGGCACCACTTTTCAGACTTCTACCCCAAACGGCATCGTGTTGTCCCACAGTACCACAGAAGAGAGTATGGCTTGTGTGAATGTGCCAAAGAGGATTCATAACATGGATTAGCATGGCTATAATCCAACAAGTATGACAAATATTGAGAGCTAGGGCCTTGAGCACGTGCCAGCAGTGAGAGCACAGTCTCTACAGTCATCCTGGATCTAGCACAAGTTAAAACTCGTTTTGCTGCATCTCCCTCTCCATCTTCCTTATATGTGCATATACTGTGCTTACCCACTTTTTCAGCTGCACAGACACACTTGGTTTCCAGTTCGTTTTTGGGCAGGACCATGAGGAGGCATATGCATATTAAGGTGGTTTTACAGTTCTCACGTCTACATGCTTGCAAGATCATGAGAATGGCCGGTTTCACTGCATAGATATAAACCTGGAGTCCCTTGTGCAGGGCCCGCCAGGGCCAGCATGCCGAATAACCCTGCGCACACTGTCCCGGCGGGGCAGGCAGGATTGCAGCAACCCACGCCGACCTCCAGCTTGCTGTGAAACTCAGGCAGTTTCACACTGGTGACACTTGTGACACTCGTGTCACACCAGGAGCTCGGGCAGGACAGCGCCCGGAGCCGGTAGGAACGGCTGAGTCCTGTCTGCTGCTCGGAGCGACGCGCTCCCGGCTGCCCGTGCCCCCGGTCTGCAGCACCCGCGACCTCGCGCGGGAGCTGGGGCGCTCCATGCTCCGCGGTAGGAACGTGACGTCGGCTCTTCATCCCCCACGCCCCTGCGAGCACATAACTGGCTGTGAAAACACCGAGGGTTGACTCAGAGTCTAAATTTAACAACTACTGAAACAAGCAATACAGCTACAAGTCTGCAGGGTCGGATGGCAGCCTACAAAGGCTCAAGCAGTCCAGATCACTCAGATTTAACTGAGCATTTTCACCACGGCTGCGATTTCTGCAAGAAGAAAACTTTGAGCTTATAAATCCTCATCATTTCACCATACTTCTCTCTCTTCCACAGCTCATCTCTGTCCTTTCTCTTATTTCCTTTTTCCCAATCATCCCTGAAGACACTCCAATACATTCCTCACCTGGGGAGAATGCTTTTCATGCACTCCAAACCCACGAAATCCTGACTTGGTCCAGCCATTTCAGCTCCCTAGCACTAATATTTCCAGTAAACATCAAATCCACTGAATCCTGCTGTGTCCAGCTCGGGTTTCCTCACTGCCTGATCCTGATAGCATCCCCCAGAGCTGCCTACACACGTGTTTCACTAGCAGCACTGCGAGAAGCTCTGGCCCTGTCCCATAGTGGAGTCAACCAACCTTGGCGGCCAACCTGGCCCCGTCACCGAATGCTTCGAATCACAAAGTGAAAGAGACCTTGAGCATTCGGGTCCTGCGCACAGATCTTGCCGGAGGCAAGGCAAACTTCAGGGTTTAGCTCCTGCGGTGAGTTCAGCCAGAAGTGTTTAGTGCTGACCCAATGTACAATTTGGCAATCTTAAATCCTTCCTCGTCTTAGAAAAGAAAAAACAGAATAAAAAAAAAAACAGAAAACACAGATTAAAAGCATTTTCAACACATCAAATATCACTGCTGTGAGAATCTGAGGACGAGGCACTAGCAGAGATAGGGAACTTTCTGAAGCTCTGAGCGGCAAGCTCCTCCTGACACCCCATGAGCCCTGACAAACACGCTGTACCCGAACTCCCAGACACCAGCCTGCCTTATAAGGTGCTGATATCTCTGCAAAGGCTGCAAGGAAAAGGATGAGAGAGCACTGCCTAAATTGGCAGGCTCCTAAAGGGAGAGGAGCTTTTTATCATAAATGTATCTTAAGTTATTTGGAGAAAGAAGAGCAAATCAGAAGTTGCAGATAGAACAGTCACTAAATTAATTTTTCCTTCTAATCTACTCTACTTGGTTCCTGACTGTGCCGTCTGCTGCAGTTTGCCAGTGCTTTACACAATATAGAAAAAAAAAAAAAAGTATGCAGAGAATCACAAGGCAATGATTATTACTGAACTCCTGCCTCCCCGAACACTTTAGCCGTACCAGGTGGCAGAAATAATTAGTAACACCCAAATAATCCCCCAGACAAATACATTTCCAACTTCTTAAGCAACTATAATGATCCATATGCATATATTTCTGCGTATATATGTATTTGTTATGACTGAATAGCATTCTTCCAAAAATCTGCATGTGCCACACTGCCCAGAGCAAACCTTTCAGTGCACTCAGACTTCGTCCGAGAAGGAGGGAGTCGGGCACGAGTCGGCTGCCACGAGCACACGCTGCGGAATTCCTGCTGAGCAGGAGTTGGCCAGAGACCTGCACTGGCCTCAGCCTTCCCCGGCCCTCCCGCAAACCGCGCGAGCAGGACACCCTCAGCGTTCCTCCCGCAAACACCGTGAGGAGCAGGACACCCTCAGCGTTCCTCCCGCAAACACCGTGAGGAGCAGGACACCCTCAGCGTTCCTCCCACAAACACCGTGAGGAGCAGGGCACCCTCAGCGTTCCTCCCACAAACACCGTGAGGAGCAGGACACCCTCAGGGTTCCTCCCGCAAACACCGTGAGGAGCAGGACACCCTCAGCGTTCCTCCCGCAAACACCGTGAGGAGCAGGACACCCTCAGGGTTCCTCCCGCAAACACCGTGAGGAGCAGGACACCCTCAGCGTTCCTCCCGCAAACACCGTGAGGAGCAGGGCGCCCTCAGGGTTCCTCCCACAAACACCGTGAGGAGCAGGGCACCCTCAGCGTTCCTCCCGCAAACACCGTGAGGAGCAGGACACCCTCAGCGTTCCTCCCACAAACACCGTGAGGAGCAGGGCACCCTCAGCGTTCCTCCCACAAACACCGTGAGGAGCAGGACACCCTCAGGGTTCCTCCCGCAAACACCGTGAGGAGCAGGACACCCTCAGCGTTCCTCCCGCAAACACCGTGAGGAGCAGGGCACCCTCAGCGTTCCTCCCGCAAACACACATGAGGAGCAGGGCACCCTCAGGGTTCCTCCCGCAAACCGCGCGAGCAGGACACCCTCAGCGTTCCTCCCGCAAACACCATGAGGAGCAGGGCACCCTCAGGGTTCCTCCCGCAAACACACACAAGGAGCAGGACACCCTCAGGGTTCCTCCCGCAAACACAAGTGAGGAGCAGGGCACCCTCAGGGTTCCTCCCGCAAACACACATGAGGAGCAGGGCACCCTCAGGGTTCCTCCCGCAAACACCGTGAGGAGCAGGGCACCCTCAGGGTTCCTCCCGCAAACACACACGTGAGGAGCAGGGCACCCTCAGGGTTCCTCCCGCAAACACCGTGAGGAGCAGGACACCCTCAGCGTTCCTCCCGCAAACACACGTGAGGAGCAGGACACCCTCAGCGTTCCTCCCGCAAACACACGTGAGGAGCAGGACACCCTCAGGGTTCCTCCCGCAAACACCGTGAGGAGCAGGGCACCCTCAGGGTTCCTCCCGCAAACACTGTGAGGAGCAGGACACCCTCAGGGTTCCTCCCGCAAACACACACGTGAGGAGCAGGGCACCCTCAGCGTTCCTCCCGCAAACGCCGTGAGGAGCAGGACACCCTCAGCGTTCCTCCCGCAAACACCGTGAGGAGCAGGACACCCTCAGGGTTCCTCCCGCAAACACACGCGAGGAGCAGGGCACCCTCAGGGTTCCTCCCGCAAACACACGCGTGAGGAGCAGGGCACCCTCAGGGTTCCTCCCGCAAACACACGCGAGGAGCAGGGCACCCTCAGGGTTCCTCCCGCAAACACACACAAGGAGCAGGACACCCTCAGGGTTCCTCCCGCAAACACACACAAGGAGCAGGGCACCCTCAGGGTTCCTCCCGCAAACACCGTGAGGAGCAGGACACCCTCAGCGTTCCTCCCGCAAACACACGTGAGGAGCAGGACACCCTCAGGGTTCCTCCCGCAAACACCATGAGGAGCAGGGCACCCTCAGGGTTCCTCCCGCAAACACACACAAGGAGCAGGACACCCTCAGGGTTCCTCCCGCAAACACAAGTGAGGAGCAGGGCACCCTCAGGGTTCCTCCCGCAAACACCGTGAGGAGCAGGGCACCCTCAGGGTTCCTCCCGCAAACACCATGAGGAGCAGGGCACCCTCAGGGTTCCTCCTGCAAACACCGTGAGGAGCAGGGCACCCTCAGGGTTCCTCCCGCAAACACAAGTGAGGAGCAGGACACCCTCAGGGTTCCTCCCGCAAACACAAGTGAGGAGCAGGACGCCCTCAGCGTTCCTCCCGCAAACACACACAAGGAGCAGGACACCCTCAGCGTTCCTCCCGCAAACCACGCGGAGCCTCCTGCGCCCGGGGACGGTGAAGCCAAGGGCTGGGACGGGGCGGCCAGCTCCTACCTCCCTTTCGGTGGCCGGACGGGACGCGGCGCCGCGTGCCGGGGACGGAGCGGGGCTGCTTGCCGAGCGGCACCAGGCCCAGCCCGCGCTCCGAGCTGCCCCCGTCAGATTTTCCAGCAGCAGAACGGCAGCCAAGTCCCTGCCCATGCCTGAAGAATTTCCTGAGCAGCATTCCCCTTCTTTTTCTAACTGCTTTGAAACCGCACTGTCTGTGCTTCAATGAGGCTTTGTCAGGCCAAGCTACAGCTACTGGTCTGGCTCCAGAGAGTGATTGAAAACACATGTGTTCTGCACCAAAAGCCCCCTTCTCTGCACACCCATTCAGCCACATCCAACCCCCTCCGCACTGAGCCTGTGAGGCTGCATGTCTTGCGTTTGCAGCTACAGAGCTGGCCGTGTCTGTAAAATATATGCATATATATATATATATATACACACACACACTTTTTTTTTTTTTTTGGTAGGGATTTCATTTGGGAAGAGGAAAAGGGGGTGGGAGGGATGCCATTCCCACACACACCACCTCGGCTCTGCCTCTTCAGGTTGTGCCAGTGCCAGCGGTCGCTGAGGTTAACAGTGAGCCCAGCCCGACCTCAAAAGGCAACGAAATGTCGCAATTAAAATTTCAGTTCACCGCCACTCTCCTCTTACCTTTGCTGCTGCCTCTTTTAAAAAATTGCGAGGAAAAGGAAGCATATTTTTAGCATTTCTAGGCTCAGTTCAGCACATCAGAATGGTAGCCTAATCTTGACACACACTCCTGTATCTGCTTATACTAAAAATAATACAACTATTTTTGAATACTTTCATCCTTCTCTGCTTTTCAGCTGTCCTAACCTTTAAAAATATTTTAGGCACCACATATCTGCTTTTAAAGAAAATTAACATAGCTTTGGTGTTGGCTTAAGGAAAAGAAATAGAAGACATAATGTTGTATACCTTTTATCAGAATGGGTCCCAGTTCTTAGTGTCTGTGATCATTTCCGAATAACAGCTCAGGTCAAGGAAAGGAACATGGGCTCTGTGGCGGGAGGTGCCCTGCTCCAGACATGTGTCCACGCAGCGGAACCGGAGCAGACGTGCAAACGCACGTGGATGTCCCCCTTACTCCACCACAGCCAAGTCCCACCAAACATGAAGCACAGCAGCAGAGTTGTCAAGGTAACAACGTAGAAAAGAGAAAGTTTAAAGAGAGAGAGTTGCATTTTTCCCCCTTAATACTCTTTCCCAAAACCATGCACCCTATTTGCAGAGGGTTATTTTGGGCTGTGATTTACCAAGGCAATGAGTCCAGAGGATGCGTTTGCACAAGACAAATGCAGCTGGGAACTAAAAATAACTGAGAGCCTTACGTATGGTCCGGTCCGGTGTGCATCAAAGGCTGCAGAGACCGGGTTGTCCTCCATGGATTTTGGATTAAGTCCATAGCGAGGACTCCCTCAGCCAGCGGGAAGGGGAGATCTTCCCAGGTCCGCGGGGCCCGCAGCACTTAGTCCATCCTGCTTTGAGAGCTGCCAGGGGAACCGGAGTGCTCTGTCCCGGTACCTCAACACCCATTTTGAACCCCTGCAAGCAGCCACTCAGCAGCCAACATCACCGAGGCACCTTGTCACTGTGCACAGACTAGCACCTTGACTTCGGTAAACACATGTGGAGTGGGATGCTATTTTACAGAAGGAAAGACCATGGGAAAGCTCCTGAGCACCTTGTTTTCAGTTTGCTAAGCAGTGAGCCAAGCAAAAGGCATGCACACAAGCCGCATAAATGTGACCACTGGTGACAGCATTTCGGGTCTGTTTGCACAGCTTGTGAGGATTCACTTGGCGCCAGAACAAGAACCACAGTCTCCCGGCTCCCAGACCAGGAGAGCCATCAATGCAACCAAAATCAAGTCTCCTAAACAGGCTATAACGGCAGAGACAACATCCTTGTTTGCAGTCAATAATAACAGCGACCACCAGCACCTCAAACTGTTACAGGCTGTTCCCATAAATAAACTGAAATAGAAAAACAGAAACTGCAGATTCATGCAATTAGATCTTCAGTCACAGGGGATGATCTGGCATCTGCAAAGCTGTATGCAGTGTTATAGGAGCCCTTGCCTTCTGTTTTAAATTTCCCACAGGTCTTTAGAGGAAACCAGTGAAGTATGGTGACAGGCTGTAACTTCAATGGATAGATGGATGTTCTGAGTTAAGCTCATCCTTCAGTGCTTTGTGGGTCCGTGGTTTTTTACGGCAGCCTGGCTCTGGCAGGACTAGCAGTCAGACTGTGGGGAAGCATAGTACTTGGAAATCATCCACAGTTCTTTATACAAAATGAAAAATCAGAGGATTTCAAATTTTTCTCATTGTTTGGACTCCTAACCCTTTGCCAAAGGTGGTGAATAGCCCTTTAATAATTTCACCATAGCCCTTTAGTAATTTCACAGTGAGAGATTTCCATACACCCTACACAAATCTCTCTGTCATTTTTCACAGCTCCCTTGGGAATAGTCCACAGGCCTCCAATACATCTGTAGATCACAGACTGGAAGCTATTGCTGGAGATAATCCCTATTAAAAATGTAAATGATCTCTTCCATGTGCCATACTTTCTAACTTCTGAATTTTTCTGCGAGTTAGCCGCATCCTGGCAGGTAGGGACATGGTGAGGTGACAGTATTAAAACTGCATTTTTTTCCACTAGCATAATTAGTAGGCCAAGTCTATAAATATTTACATTAAATCTGTCAGGCATCACACCAACCTCACTGGTAACTTAAGTGTGTCTTACTGTAAACTGCATTAATGTCTAACTATTTTGTCATCAAGTTAACACAGAAAATGCTCCTTAGAGCTAAGCCATTTTGACTAAGTTGTTTTTATCTCTTTCTCATTTGGGTACAGGCTTTAAAGATGTTTTGAGCAACAGAACAGTGGCTTCGTGACCCTTCTTTTTTCTATTATTGCACTACTGCCAACACTACCAAAATATATGAATTTTGCAAACATAAAACTTAAGCTGATGTCAACATAACTACTTGCATAACTGCTACTACTGCTCTGTATTGGCAGGATTACAAGGCTAAAAAAAGGTGAGGATAAAAAAAAAGTATATATATTTTTAAACTAAAGCTCCTTGGAAAGAGAAGAATGAATTAACACCCTGAGCTTCAGCATCTTGGCAGACAGAGGTTACAGGGGTAGGGACTGTCACATCGGGCAGGAAATCCACCCCGCCGGATAAGGGAGGCAGGAGATTTCCTTCTGCCCTGCCTTTTATACCTGACCTGTTTTTGTCTCACACCATCTTCTAGAAATAGTTGAAAACGATTGCTTAGAATTTATTTTTGGCTTATATACATAATCAATTTCGTTTAACTAATAATATCTATAACCATATAAAAAAAGCTCACAGTAATTTCAAACTGTGCAGATTTCTGGGGACTTCCTGAAACATTCCCAAATTCTCCCCAAGAAAATCAGAGTTAAACAACTACAAAGAAAGTATTTGCATTTAAGCCCAGGTGCGGAAGCATCTGGAATGGAGAGTGAAGTCAAAATGAATTTTTTAGTATCTGAGTAAGATAATTAAGAAATCTCTTGCTTTAGCTTTTCCTCCAAATGGCATTTTCATTCCATTAAGTCTTTTGAAATATGACAACGGAGTCAGTATAAATGCACAAACTTTTTAAAACTCTAATTTGAAAGGAATCTGCCTAATTTTTATTTGTTGCTGTTTTTTAAATCAGCAGCAGCTCTGGACTCTTGTCACAGATCTATTGAATATGCATGTGTAAAGAGAGAAGCTGAGACTTTTCAGAGTTCCACTTCCTAAATGCAGAGCTCAGGTAGCTAATGGAGCAGCAAGGTAGCTGTTCTGAGCCAGGAATGGAAAGGAGGCTGCGGATTAGCACTCCAGAAGGTCTCTCCCAGCCCTCTACTTGTGTTCAGACATGAAGGAGGGGGCTGCAATCAGAAAGCGAGGGGAGAAAGAGGATCCCCAAAGTCATTTAGCCAATGGCAACACTCACACAAGAGGAATGGATCTTAGCAGGATCACCAGAAGGGAAGAAGCTTCATCAGAGGGTGAAAATCCACCTCTGTGTGTGCGTGTGTGTGTGTGCAGCTATAAGACTCTATTACAGATGGATCTTGGAAACCAACATACTCTGAGTGTGCAACAGTGAGCTGGAATCCATGAGACCTTCAAAGTCTGCATTACCATCTACTGCTCTAGTTTCCTCAGATAAGACAAATATTGCAAAATCTGGGACTGGTTATAATATGTAAGATCTTCTAATTTCTTTAAACTAAGCATGAAGAGAAGGACAAGGCCATAGAACTAATGTCTTCATGGTCCCACTCTAGCCGACAGGGCATTCAAGGATGCGCTGAATTTCTGGCAAATGAGAAATTCTGGTGACAGCACAGATGTCCCTGAAGTGGAGTCCCTGCTTTATACAACCTGCACTTGGAGCTGGTTAGAACTGGGAACTATTTTTTCCCCCTTCCACTCACCTGGAGTTAGCAAGCAACAGCATCACAGCTAAAAGAGGACCAGGATAGACAAGGCGGCTCTGGGAGCATTCTGCAGGGGGTCTGGAGGACACTAGGTCGGGTAGCAGGCAGGTCTCCTGCTCGTAACGCCACAGAAGTGCAGCTGGAGGGTTCAAGGAGCCAAGGGATTGAGGCCAAACTGTCTCTCCAGGCTCAAGAGGCTGCCGCAGTCCCCGCAGTTGGTGCCTGGAGAAGACCCCTCTGTGTCTCTGCTGCTGCTGCTGTGAGACAAGGACCGAGGCGACAAAAAGCAGGGAAAGCAGCAATCTTTCCTTCCACATGCTCAGGGAAACTCAGTTCAAGCGCTCAATGTGCCACAATAACATCAGGCCAGTGCTCTGCATTGCACAGGTTGATCTGAAACAGGGGTATCGAGAGCAACCTATTCCTGACAGCTATTTTGTCCGTAGGGTCCAAGATCCACAGACTCCCTGAGCTCACCTGCAGATTGCAGCTCACCTGAGCCAAAAGCTCTGTGCTCTGCTCCCACTTCCACGAAAGCAGCATTTACCCAGCCAAAGAGCCCCGGCTGGGCCACACGCAACCATCCTCCCAGCTCTGGCCACTGCTCTGCAATTATTCTGATCATTTCAGCCATTTTCAGATTCTTCTCAGAAATAATTTAAGGCCAGTAGAGCTTGTTAATAGGTAAAATGGAAACTCTTCCTTTTCATTTCTCTGGCAACATTACTGCAATTATCCTGAATCATTCTCAAACTACGTGGGCTGTAATTTCAAAGCAATACTACAGTTGCAGAATCCTGCTTTTCCAGCCAGCATGTATCATTCTCCCTATGCAGGAGTTATTTATCAATAATCAGAGAGGTCTTCATTTACAAACGATGGAGCCTCTTCATTTCCAGCATGACAAGGGAACAGCGTGAGTGTCCCCACACAAAGGGACACATCTCCCCTGGGCTCTCCCTTTTCTGCAGGATTGGCACAACAAACACAAGAAAGAGAGGGAAAAAAACGAAGATCAATTTTATACAGATGTAAGAGCAAATATTCAGTTTGCCAGATGAATAATTATTCTTCTATGAAAGTCTTAATGGTATCCAAATTTATTATTCTTATCTGAGCAGCCTCAACCTGGGTTAATTCAGAAATAAGGCTCTAGGCACGCAGATGCTCTGTAAGCTTCATTTAGATATATGCCCCAATGAAAACAAATCTTCACCTTGGTCTGCAATAATCCTCTTCTGGGGGAGTTCGGTTTGTCTGCCAAGTCTTCTGTGATTTTTTTGGAGTACAGATATGTCCTGCTGCCCATATTTAATGCAGGGAGCAGCCACTGGTCAAGCAGAGCTGTTTAGCAGTCTGTGCAAATCACAGCCTTTTCCTTTTCCCTCCCTGTTTTGATTCTGTCAAGAAAGCAGCTTTGCTTGTCCTTTCTCTTTTATTACATCAGAGAGCTTCACACCACCTGATGCACTCCAATTTGGCTCTCCAGAACAATTTTTGCAGGCAGCATCTCTGTATTCTTGCAGAGCAATTAGCAAGATTCTTGCAGGACACTAGCAAGGCAGGCTGCCAGTCCCAAGCAGCCCTGGACACGGTCTGTTTTAATGAGCTGAGCCTCGTCTTCTGGGGCACTAAGGCTTTCATGAGAGAGCACAAGGCTCCTGACACAAGCAGCAGAACACCCGATCCAAAGGCGGACTCTTCACATCCTCTTGACACCATGGGGCACTTGCCATCAGGCTCAAACTCAAGTCCAAGCTTCTCTAGAACCCACAGAACTCAAAGCAAGTCCCAGCAACTGAATTATGATCCAACCTTGGCCAAATTTTGCAAATTCTTTTTCTCTGTCTATATCCTGCAAGAGGCAATAAGATACTTACTGCTCATAAAGCAGCTCATAACAGTATAGAGATACTTGGAGATGTAATAGAGTGAAAAATTACTATGCTTATAAATAAATGCACACAGGCAAACACTCTCACATAGCTTGAGTTTTAGCAGAAAATGAGGAGGAAGGTTTAAAAAAGGAAGTTGATAGGAACATAAATGGAGATTGCACGGAATGTATGGGCCAGAGGGAAGAAAAAACTGGTATAACAGCCTGAGAAATAAATACAGGTTTGCATAGGAGTAATCACGCTTGACCTTAAACACTGCCAGAGAATTCAATATGGTAGGGGTGTAGTTTACCATTTCCAGACTCGGACTTATCCACACAGATCTGGCCCACAGCCCCTCATCGCAGCAGCTCCAGTTTGGTTATTGGGAAGATGCCACAAGGGGAGAAGCCATTTAACAGGGAAACACCTTTCTTTTCCATTACTGTAGCTACTTTTCAATTTCTGAGAGGATCCCTTGTGCTTTCCTGTACCTGGCTGATTCCCTGAAGCTTGGGCAGTACAACAAATGTGATCAGATATGGCTGCAAAGTCTGAGAAGGTTGACGGGGCCATTTGCACTTGCTCTGCTCTTTTGCCAGTATCTATGTAACTCTCCAGCTGCGAAGGCTCGGCCCTCGCACCAGCGTCCTGAAGAGCTGCTGCAGCCTCCACTCGTGCGGGAGGCAGAGCCTCCTCCTCGTGCAGCGCGTAACAACGTGCACGGGGCAGCGAAACGACCCAGCGGCCTCCGCTGCAGAGCCAAGGGCCAGCATCAAAACTGCCTCCTGACGTCACCTGTGAGCCCAGGGCAACCCGGCGCAGCGCCACATGGCAAAATCCCCACCGCGCAGCTGGAGGAACAGGAGAACCTTCCTTTTGTAACACTTATGTCTATACAGTTAACAAACGAGCCATTCACTGTGCGACGCAGCAAACGTTCCCTACAGTTTGGCAGCAACAACATTTTTTTTTTTAATTATTATTATTAGTGGGACACAGGGGAAATCTTGTCTCATTTGGATATTTTGGAATGAAATTTCATCACTGTTAACATCATGCCTGCCCTAAATTCCCCATTCTTTCAGGCTAAAAATACCCTCCTGGGCTTCCTGACGGTGTCCCAAGAGAACAACGAGGGGCAGGAGGACAAGGAGATGGGTGCCCTACACCCCGGCACACGTCTGGAGCACAGGAGCTGCCGGGAGGGCGGCAGAGCCCATCCTCTCCAAAGCCGGGGGCTTTGCCTCCCCGGATTTCATCCCAAAAGTTTCTCCAGATGTTTGTCAAAGAATACCGGAGTTTTCAATCTATTACTCACTCAGAGCTATATTTACAAGTGGAGTCTAACTATGAAATCATCAACTACTAGTTAAAAAAGATTATTTGATCTTGTTGTTTTTCTCCTCAGGTACCCACATGGTTTATTGGCCACTCAGAAATCTCCTGCCCTCTCCACTGCTGTGACTGAAGGTAGCTCCAGCTGCAAAAAACTTTCCCTCCACTAAGTCAGGAAATGTGCAAAATAAAAAATTAAACCCTTTTTCCACAAAATCTGTTTCCAAACACAAAGATAATCTAATAAACAGTTTAATGCTTTTGTAACCTCCTTGCCTTACAGAAGATCAACAAAAGAGCAGTAAGTGCAGAGCATTTATTCCCCATTATGTGTGAAAATAGAAATTTATATTTAAATACAATGGCATTTAAGTAACAAGCATGTATTGTTGCACTGAGGTTACACACAAATGCTGCAGCAGCAGCAGATCCTCTGTGACAAGGTTAAGTGTTTCTCTTTACTAAGTGAGCAGCTGACCCCCCTGCACGAGGCAGCACTGCGCTACCCTCCTGTGGCCTTGCTGAGCAAAGCTTCCCTTTTCACCCCTTCCACATTTATCATCATCACAGCAAATCAGGAGCAACGATGTCCCCGTCCCTGCTGCCACACAGAGGTTAAACCAACCTCACTGCAAGGGAGCAGCGAGGCAAGTGCATTTCCCTTGGCTCCACCAGTTTTTGAGGAGCAGCAGGATGTGCTGCTTGCAGGGAATGTGGCTGCGAGCGTGTTCTGGAACGGGTTTGTCATCCCCAACCATGAACTGCCTCCCAGTCGGGCTCTTTTTCACTTACCTGCTTTCATTATTCTACAGCTGGAACCTCCACCGCAAATCTCTCAAAGGTTAACAGGCCTGTCCACAAAGCACAAGAACCAGCCCGGCTACAGCCTAAGAATTTTAATGCTCTACATTACAACAAGTGGGCTATTTTTATACCTGATAGCAATCCACAATCAGCAGTATTTCAGTATCTCTGTAACATATGACAGAGGCCAAGGAAAGGAAACAATAATGGTTGCGCGACAGCCAGCCTGCAAACAACAGTAGAAGATCACCAGAAAGGTGGAAGATCAGAGAGAGCGGGAAAAAACACCAGGGGAGATCCAGAGAAACGCCAGCAAAGGCACCTCCGTCCGCTGCCTCTACACAGCGAGCAAATTTTGTGATCCTGTCACAAGCTCTGAAATTGTACGGTCTTGCACAGCTGGTCTGAGAGTGTTCCAGGCAGATGGTGGTCCCCATGTGAAATTAGTCAATCTTTTGTGGATACGTTTGAGAAAGCCCTGTTGCTGTCTCCCTAAGAGAAATGACATCTTTTTGCTGAAAGGTACAGGTTGTTGCAGGCAAAAGGATAAAAATACACCCCCACACTTTCTGTATCCACTGTACATGCAAGCTGCCTGTATATTTTGCCACAAGGAATACTTGCATGCACCGAGACCTCTCTGGGGCACATGGTTTTAAACCAACATGTTTAAAAAAATGACTACCAAAATACACGCACTGTGTCTACTGCAATGCAGTGAAGAGCAAACCCCTAAGCCACACTTAAGCCTTGCACTTTCCAGTACAGGATTTCTAAGCACCTTATGGAGAAACACCGGTCCAAAATCAGGCCACATCAGTTCCTCCGCCCTGAGCTCGCCCACAGAGCGGAGCAAGGGCGCCTGCTAAGCAGCCTCCCTGGCCTGAGCAATACTTCATCCTCGCCAAGAGGCAAAACCCGCACCACGTGCACGGCCAGCGCGGCTCTGCTTGGGGCCCCGGGTGGCCACACTGCTCAGGTGGCACCGGGAGGCTCCCGGGTGCTGGACGTGTCCAGCAGGACCAGGCAGCACCGTGTCAGCGCGTGTCCCGAGAGGGGCTCGGCATGACTCGAGCTCCGTGCAGAAAACACTGCTCCGATGACTCCTGTAAACAAGCACCAGATACCCGCCAGCATCATGCTTTCCGCATCTTATCATCTCCTTCATAAATTGAGTCAGTTTGCCTAGATTTCTGATTTCCTTCCCATGTTAAGGCTGTTGAAGGGTAAGGGCCAAACTGCCCCGCTGGAGGAGAAGTCCTTGCACGAGGGCAGCAGTGACACCACCCGTCCCTCCAGGCACAAAGGCTGAGATCCGTCTCGAAGCGCAAGGGCTGGCAGCTCTGCAATTAACACCCTTACACCAGGTTCCAGTCAGAGTTTAGCCTTATCCATCCTAAATTACTTGCAAATCCATATGAAGAGGAACTGGCAACACACGGAGTCCTTAAATACAAATTTTGTCACAATTATGTGCTGGCATTTCCTTATAATTAACTACTTCACTCTCAAGAAAATGAAAATGCAAGAAAATTAGGCTGCTCATTTGCTCATAATTAGAAAGATTCAATAAAACCTTGTGCTTAGCATGTTTAACATCTGTATACTATTAATGCGAAATTAACCTCAAAGATCTATTCTCTTTTTTACTCCTCTGCTAATAAACACAGCTGATTTGACAGGGATGGTCTCATAAACACATACATTGCTCTTACGGAGTATTTAAAATAATTGCTCTGTCCTCAAAGTAGGTCCCTAGCCCTGCAGTTTTCCCTCCTGCTATGGTGACACAAAACTTGGAGAATTATGGGCTTAGTCCTGTTTTGAGAAGAAAATCACTACAGAATTGGGCATTTTTGTTGGAAGCCTGGTTACTTATGAAGAAAATAAGAGGTCTTGTTTCCATGGAGGAAAAAAATATAATCATATAACATAATAGTAATAAAAATATATAGTAATATTGTGGCCCCACCACTCCAACTTCTTTCAGTCAGTACTTAAAAAGTTTGTTCAAAATGTTAGCTGCTTCTTGAAGGTGAAAAACAAGAATTGATACGTACACCTTGGCCCAAATGACATTTTATCTAGGAAGCGCTGGCGATGCAAAAGCTCCGGGCGGTCTCATAAACCTGACTGCTGTAATTCACCTGGGGATGCAACGTCCCCTCTCTTGGTCCAGCCACAGAAAACCCCTAGCAGGTGAGAGACAGAAAGAGCTGCCTCTTCCCCCATGCAAAACGGCCCTTGTGCCATGGAAGTGCCATCAAGTTTCACAGGGGAGTACAAAGTTATCATTAGAACTAGTTAAGAAAGCTTATCTGTACGACAAAAGACATTTGTGGAGCTCCTTTCTGCTGTCTCTCCAGCGCAGTCCAATGCATCTTCAACTGCACAAACACCTCCATTTACCACGGAGTATCTGATCATCTTTTTGCTCAGAAATTTATCTTCTGCCTAAGCCTGAAGAATACGAAATAAAACGTACTGCACATAAGCAGTGTACAATATAACGTACAATATAATGTAGCTTCTAAATCTAAAGTTGCCCTAAGATACCAAGTTTGTTTTCTTTCTAGATGATTGATGTCCTGTAGAAGTGGTATAATTACACAGCACAATGAGGAGGAAACGAGACATGTTGAATGATGCGAGTATTTAGTCAAAACATAACTGAAACATTCAGAAAAAAATGATTTAAAAATTCTTTGCCAGCATAAGACAGCATTATCTTATGTGAAATGGATGAAAAATAAAACCCCTCCAATAAGAAATGGAGCTAAGAAATCTGTAATACGCTAATGCCATCTACCAGGCATCAATGGAAGCAGCAAGAAAAAAAACAGATGAAACAGAATATGGTAAGAAATAATTAAGATATGGCTCAAAGGCCCAAGTCTGTTTTAGCCAGCAACAAACCCAAAAGCTTGATCTGTCTTTTTTTTTTACGCTCCGCTCAGAGCAAGGAATACCAAATATCAGTACACAGGCAAGTATTCTCACTTCTAATAGTCAAGATATCAGGAAGAATGTTTACACTTTCAAACCAATACAACTTTGAGGCATAACCTGTATTTACAGGACTTGAAATGATCGACGTTCTTCTCCCGCAAGCTGCGACTCTGTTGCAAAGAAGAAAAACTTCTTCTGTGACAATTGCACGTTTTCTCGGCGCCTTGCAGATCTACTTTCTCTGTCTTGACCAGCAAGTCCAAGCGCAACGTACCCTGTGTCTACCCTGTCAGCCGATCTCGGCGCTTACTTGAATACAGACACCAGTTTCCAAAGAGGTTGCTACTTCTGTTCATCTTAAGCCTTAAGATTTATAGCTGGCTTCAAACCGCATTTCAAGGACTTGTGCCAAACCTTATCAAAGCAGTCACTTCTCAAGGAATCAGATGCACCAAATGAGATCCACCAAACGAGATCCATCTTTGAAGATGAAGCCGCTTTGGTTACTCCAATAGACCTCCTCGGCTGCCTCCTCAGCCACTCCATTTGTGCCCAGAGAGGAAGCCAAAGCAAACGACCCCCAAAGGCAGCATCGTTCTTGGGAGCATTCCCATATTACTGTAGAGGATGCACGAACATCTGCATATTCTGATTGTCTGTAACTTGCAGGGGTGCTAGAAAATGCACAGAATCCAGGCGCACAAAGACAGCTATTTTGCTGCAGGCGGTACTTGGGCTTCTTCTCACTGTCTGTTTCTTGGCAGGTCCTTCGTTAGCGAGTCCAAGGCAGTCGGGCTTCTCTCTCACCCCTTCTCACTCTTGTGTGGCAAATATTTTCAAAATTTCAAAACCTTCACTTGGTATCTGCCTTCAGATCAACCTTAACTCACACTAGGATCCTTCCTGCAATCACTAGCTCTTCTCTTAGTATTCACTTCCTTTTGCAAAGTTTCCTCCCTGTTGGAATATTATTTTAACTCTATTTGTGAAGGCTTATGGTCTTCTTTTGGGACTTATTTTATGTAAACATTTTTGGATTCTTAAATATGAGGAAGCAGACAGGAAGGCAAGAGAACTGAAATTCTACTTGTGCTGCACTCTTTGTATAATTAAGGCCAAAAAAAAAAAATGTACAGCAGGTACAAATTATTCTGCAGAAAACCATAAACAGCAACGGACAGTAAAACCCTAAAACCTGTGTGGCTGAGACGAAACACCGCCTGTGACACTGTCTATAGCCCGTGTACTTTTCAGAACGTGATGCAGATTTTTTTTGGTCTTCTGAAACTTTCCTTTTGGACACCCACCAGTAGTGCCCAGCAGGGGCCTGTTCCATCCCTGAGCGGTGGGAATGGAAGAAACAGCTCCAACAACAAACGTGCCCCGCTGTGCCACGGACACGCGCGCGGATGCGTCCGCGGGCGCACACATCCCAGAGCCCTGCCGGGAAGCTGCCGAGCACAAGGCGGCCCTGAACTATTTCCAGAGAACAGAAAACACCTCCGTTTTAAAAGCAATATCAGTTATCTACGTGTCTGCTATCTCAGACACCAGCCTGTTTCCGCTGGTAAGTAACCTCATCCAAATCTTTCTCATAACACATTAAACTGCTATTTTGTAATCTCTCTTTAGGAAAATCTTCCAGAAACTCTAATTTGCTGTAAAAATGTGTTCAGATCAATGACATTTCTTTGCATCAACTTCACTATTTTATTTATTTATTTTTTTATTGCTGTTAAGCAGCTTGCCAGACACTAAACCAGAAATTCCCCCAAACTCCCCCATTATTTCTCTCTCCCCTACTCTGACATTTTAGAAGGACAGACACAGGAAATATTTAATGACTGCTCTTACTCTGTCCCTACAATGGAAAGGTTGGGAAGATGAAGCCGTTCTGAATAGCCACTGATTAAGAAATTGCAGCAGAGCTAGGAGCTGCTGTTGAGTCAAGGTGAGAAATTGCCTAAGGCTGGAGTTCGCTAGCAATGCACGAAGAGGAATTTCCACGTTGTCAAAAACCCTGCGCTTTTTCTGATTGTGGTATTATTTCCTACTGGCTCATTAAGAAAAACGAGCCTTAATCACATTCCTCTGGTGCTTTCTTTGTTCCCTAGATGAATATTCTGCAAATGCAAATACAACGTTCAACAGCAGTGATTTTTTTTTCTGCCTGCTATAAAAAAAGGCTGCAGGTAGCAAGGTTTTTGTAGCAGGATCAGGAACAAGGACTTTACCACAACGCCTCCCTAGCAAGACCAAGTTCCTCTCCTCCTTTTATCTTTTGCTATCTGGGAGATTAGAGCTGTAAGGCACCACAAGGGGCATATTAACATGTCACCGGTTCCCCATATTTTATCTCATTATCTCTACACCACTGTGAGCACACGCACTGCGCTAGCTCGATGTGGCCACTGATGAAACCCGGGCAGGGAGACCCAGAACTGCGTTCCCGAACCACGGCAGGACGACTCGCTTTACTCACAGGCACGACCTCACGGGGCAGTGGATCCCTATGAGGGTTGAATACCTGCATTCTTATAAGCCTACAGGTTCAACATCCCGTGTCAGAGTAGGAGATATGCCACCACAAAATGATATATTCTTTTTTTTTTCTACCCCTTGGGCTTTTAACTTGCCAAGTCCCCATAGAAACGGGTATGCCTTAGACTCCATAAACTGACTTTTTTCCTCCTGCAAATACGAACTGCAGCCAAGCCTAATCCTGCTGGCTCTCCGCTCCCGTGCGGAATGGTGCTCCCTGCTTCTCCATCTCACCCGTCTATTTCTCTTCCCAAGATACTGGCAACAGATGGGTTAACGGGACAATTATTTGAAGGAAAGACAATTCTAATAAATCAGCAGATAGCAAAATGGAAAAAGCACTAGAGTAATTTTTCTGCTCACAATTTCATTATGCTCTTGGCTTTGAGCCATTATAAAGTAAATCACCCAAGTCATGCTACACAGATATTTCTAAAAGGAAAGCTATTTAAATCACTTTGCAAGCTACAACCCCTGTTTTTGAGTGAAGAACATGGGACTTTATACCCATTTAAAGAAGCCAAAGCTGGAGCTGTAATTTGGTCTGCACATCATGGCACTGTCCTCAGCGCCATCCCTCCCCGTAGCTCGCGCTCCCCCTTCTCTCCCGCACCATTTCCATGGGTTTTCACACCAATCAGTCTCTGGGGATTCCCTCTCCAGGCACTGGCTGGTGGCTCCCCAGAAAAGAAGGAAAACTGTAGAAACCTCCAGCTCCCACCCAGGCAGAAACTACATGGATGAAATTCCCAGGCCAAGGAAACAGTGGTGATGTATCACTGCGGGCAAAAAGATTATAGTGTTGACACTACCCTGGTCTTTTTGTTCGCTTTTTTCCCCACAGCACCGGTGTTGTGAAGAGCAGACAGAGCGAGCGCTGGGAGGAAGCAGCCAGCACATCCCAGCCCATCCCGGCCCATCCCAGCACATCCTGGCCCATCCCGGCCCATCCCGGCCATCTGAGCCCATCCCGGCCCATCCCGGCCATCTGAGCCCATCCCAGCCCATCCCGGCCCATCCCGGCCATCTGAGCCCATCCCGGCCCATCCCAGCCCATCCCGGCCCATCCCGGCCATCTGAGCCCATCCCGGCCATCTGAGCCCATCCCAGCCCATCCCGGCCCATCCCGGCCCGGGAGGCTGGCGGAAGGAGGAGGCAAACGCCGGCTCCGCACGCGCCGGCTCGTCTCCGCACAGATCATCTCCCGGCCATTTTTAATGGCTTCTTACTTCACACAGTATCACTAATGTTCAATAGTTTTCTTTTTACAGCTCTCAGCTTTCCACTTAATGTGTTCACTGTTGCTTATATTTTTTAAGAAGTCACTGAAAGTGCCTTTACCTTCATGATTTGGAGTCTCGCACAATTTGCTGAAATACTGAGCATAAGTTACGAAATCCACACATAAAAGCCAAACATGCACTAGAAGAACCTTGAGTTCACACAGCAAAAGCCTCCTCAAATCTTTGCACACACTCACGCCGACAGGAATCCCAATTAATGCCTTCAATAAGACAACTGCTGCTCATACCTGACTCCCAGATCTGGAGCAGGAACACACTCTGCCATGGGTAGCTGGAGCACATTTAGCCATTTCATTTCTGACCCAACCTGGGCAAAGTCTCCCGGCTTCCCCCTCCATCCGTCTCCCCGCCTTTCCCTTGGGCTAGGTGCAGCATAGCAAGCAGCTACTGCATGAGACAGACATTCTTCCTGTTTCTAAGCCAGCTGACAGACATTTCCAGTTATCTTTCAAATGCACAGTCCACTGCCACTCAGAACTGCAGGACATAAATAAGCAGGCAACGGTTAAGCAGTATCTGTCTCCTACCTCAGAACCCGGGCTTGCACCCGGGCATCCTCTATCCCTCCCACTGTGCCACCTTGCAGAGCGACGGCAGCAGGATGAGATGAAACAAGAGGAATCGTAGCAATGATGTAGCCTGGCCCAGGATGTTGGAGTCTCCCGAGCCCTTCAAAATTGGCTCTTAAACATTTCCAGTACTAAAAAGCAGCTCTGAAAATAACCTCTCAGCTCTTTCATACTTACAGCCTATTTTCTGTGTGTAATACCTGGGTGTCTTAGCTTTGCATCCTTGAACTTCCAATTACTCTAAGAACTTGTAGGGGACTTCTTAAGCTATATTTTATTTAATCACAGCTTTTTTCATTGTACTGTTTGGTTTCAGCAAGAGACCATGCTAAGATAATGAAAAGTATTGGAGCAGCTGAAAACTTAATTAAATATGTAAAAATTAATTATTCATCTCAGCATCGATTTTGCTTGAAAAAGCTGATACTGCAAATAGGAAATCAAAAGCAAGAAGGTCATGTAGAGAATGACTGACGTGAAAGGGATACATGACAACCAAAAAAACATCACCCGGGAGAAACCAGCTCAGGTCCGCACGTGACCACCAAGGCAGCTCCCACGTGACACCACAGGAACGGCAACCAGGCGTCAACGGGGACGGTGGGCAAGGGGACGCCGGAAGAACAGAGAACAGGTAACGCCAGGTACGATTGTACATGAGACTAGAACCACACGGTTAACAGAGTTCAATGTTTCGGGATCTTTTTGCTGCCTCTGTACAATAGAAGGAGCTTAGGGTAATCATGAAATGTCATTCTTCAGGCTCCCCAAAAGAAGTCTGAGGTAGGCAGGCCCAGGCACCGTGCAGCAAGATGCAACTTGGCTATACAGAGATTATAATAGACCTTAATGGCCTTTAAGGAACAGAATCAGGCTAATGACTCCCTTCGGTCCCCAGTGTTAGAACGGCAACAGAAGCGACTGAAAGGTCTAACCCTTTCTGCTCTATCCTGGCAAAAATAATGTACTACTCTCCAACTTAAATAATATTTCCCTCCTCCTGTCAGTTCCAGCTTGTTTACGATGTGGAATTATCTCACATTTCAACTTGGAATCAGCTTTTATCCCTAGCCCTACCATAGATTTCTTTAGACAAGTTACTTAACTTTTAAAATACAAAATGAGAAAAATCCTATTTTACCAATCTCAGCAGAGCAGAGAGATTATCTAATATTACGTAATATTTATAAAGCACTTTCAGATCCTCAAATAAATACCATAGAAATGTTAAGAAGTTCTGACCCAGATAAGGGTTCAGAGCAAAACCCTTTCCTCAGTGACAGCTCTCAAACGACCTTGCAAGGTTAGTATTTTATTTTCAATGCAAAGGAAGATCTGTCAGGTCTAGCAGCCATGTTTTGCTGTAACTCTGGATGACTTGTTATCAACAGGGAAACAAGTTTAGTCACTGATCCAAGTGTCAGGAGCTGCCAAATCGGTACTTTGATGGAGTGTTAGGAATACAAACCTGGTTGCAGGTCTGCATTGACTGAGCATTGCTCAGACAAAATGCAGTCTGGTCACGCTTAGTTCCCCCCAGGAAAATGACAAGTAACCAGCAATATATACATTTATATACACTTCTTCAGTTCGTCTGAAGTGGAACTGAACAAGCTGCAAGAAGTCATCCATATAAATAGTTGCACTTTTTCTGTGCTTTAAAGGAGCCTGATCTACACACATCACAACTTTGTAAGTACAAATACCCCATATGAGAGACAACTGAAGCATTCAGGACTTTTTTCCCCAACTACCACTAAGCCTTGTGCAGAAAAACACCAAGCAAAAGAGGGTGTTCGCCACATAAGGCTGCTTGGATGAATGAAAACAGTCTTTTGTATGGCTGAATATTGAAAGGACATGAAGAGCAGAGTTGATATATTCAAGAAAACATGATTGTATATCTTAAGACAATTTTCCTAGGCAGAAGAAAAAGGCTAGAAGAAGAAAAAATACCAATAGCTGCTATTTGAATTAATGAAATGAATCCCTAGTGGATGTCTTGGTTGAAATAGCCAGATGTTTCTAAAGCGATATTTAAAATATCAGCATGTCACTGTCAGTAAAACTGCATCCAGTGGGAAAAGGATGACAAACAAGCCCTCCCCATAATGAGAACAGTGCTGGAGAATTCCGGGGTGGGAGAAGTTAATACATCTTCAACGTACAGCCCTTCCTGACGTTTCCCTTCTGGCAGAGGAAAACCTGCCACCGTGCAGGGCAGCTACACGAGCCCAGCGCTTCCCCCTTGCAAATCAACCCAGGAGCAAATTAACCCGCTGCTGAGAAGCAGCAACAGCGCTGCGGGTGGGAATGTGCTGTGGAGACATTGCAAAGACACTAATGCCACTTGCAGCGGCCCATCACCCCTAAACTCTACGAGACCTGCAGTAAGCTATGTGAATTAGCCCTTATTTGCACATACGTGATTGTTTCAAGCACAAAGGAGCCCTTATATGTGAAAATATAACTTTGTTCTCATGTTTCAGCATATACTTTGAGCCAAACTATTTACTCTGTACTTCTCACACTGAGAGGCATCCTGTGCTATTCAAAAACACACCTGATATCCCATTGCCAGCATGGCAATGTTTCATTTTATAATTCAACGTGGACGACACTTCCATAGGAGGAAAAATAAAAGTATCTCCTGTCAGCACATCAGGGACAGCTCTTTCAGAAATACTACAAAAGTATCCTGAGCAGGTGGCCCACCAAATTCCAATAATTGATCCATGTCAGCCAGGCCTGGAAGCTCAATGCCATGACACATCATTACGGCAGTGAACATGAGAAGGAAGTGCACGTGGTTTCCCCTGCAGCAAGCACTTGAAAGGAAGCAGAAATGCTCTACTATCTTTTCAGCCTTGCACATACTTTCCTTGAAGTCTTCAGGGGAATGACAAATACTCACAACCACGGTAACAGGTCTGTCCTTTAAGATCCACCTGTTTTTTTTCCTGAAAAATAGGAGCATGATAATGTTCTCTCTTTCTCTATTGGAAATATGTCAATGTGAGGAAAAAGAGGTTTCTTGGCAGGTTCAAGTGGTGCCATTAAGTGACCCGTTTCCTGCTATAATGCGCCTGAGCAGGCGACCCGCCGCGCTGCGGCACCGCTGGAGCAGCGGGTCCAAGCCAGGGCGCGGATCCATCGCGCAGGTGGGTTTAGCTGCCCTGGCAGGGACAGCCCCATGGAGCTGGCTCACAGCCCCACTTTTCAATGCAGGGGGAATTATTTCCAGTTACAGTGGCTGAGCATGGATGTAGCTCTTAATCTCCTTTATCATAGCATTTTCTTGTGCTAATCACAGCATAATTAAGTTGATTATAATTTTTTCTAAAGTAGCCAGGCCTTATATTTCCAGCACTATGGCTCCCGTTGGGCAAGCAAAGTCACTCAGTAACTCTGCATAAGGACTAAGGAAAGATAAAAGCGATGACTGAATCATTGCAAGCACAGAAGAAAGCCCTCTCTATCAGCCAAATCATGTAATGAATTATTTATTGAATTTGTGCAGGAAAGTCAGAAGAAATAAGATATATTAAAGCAGCAACCCCTAACCTGTGCCTTATGAGCAGCATTTGCCTGTTAAGATCTTCCAGTGCTGCTTGCAGCCATGGGAAATTAAAAAGTTACAACCAAAACGAGTAAGCAGAGCAAAGACTGACACAGCCTGCAGCGTGCTGCTCATTAAGTATCATGTCTTTTCTCCACAGGAGGATCACTCCATTAGAGAGCCATCAATACCAGCCGACTCCCACAAAATAAATTCCCTTTCCTATGTTAAACATGTCTGCTAGCAGTTTCAGAGATGTTTGCACAGAGTTGTTGCAAACGCTGCAAGCAATGCAGCAAGCTCGCTAGGTTGGATGTGGCTCACCGTGAAGGTGAAGGCCGCTGAGAGGAGGAAGGTAAGATTGTTCACCCTGCCAAGTTTGTACGGGAGCACTGGCTGAGATGACAATTAGCACTGCCTGTCCTGGCTGCAGCACAAACATGCCCTGTGCCCTTTGGACGGATTCCTTTTAATCCGCAGTCAGATCCTGCAGGGAAGGGATGAACACTGAGCTGCTGAAACTCTCACAAGCACAAGATAAAGAAATCTTCATTTTTTTTTCCCCCACCATATTTTATTTACTCTGTATGTAAGGACTCATCTCAGAATGCGGTAGCCAAACCCAGTGGATCTCTGCCGCAAGACTGTGGAAAATCTTGGGTACTACGCTGAGCACAGGAGAATTTCTAAATCCCTAAAAGTCACCTGCAATGACAGTCGACCTTCCCTCTGCTTTCTAAAGGGTATTTAGGGTGCCTGTGCTCCCACCTAACACTCCAGCAAAACGCGTAACATTAGATGTCATGACATCAAGGTCTACTTTTCAGTTTCCACCTCCATAAAATGGTATAATAATACCTACTTACTTCCAAAGAGAACTGTAAGGCTTAATTAGATAATTAACATAAAAGTACCTTTAAAAACGCTATGTATACACAAAGCTGCACTGTATTATTAGTGTAGGCAGGCATAGAGAGCTCTCAGAGATTTTCTAGCAGGTTATTTGTTATTCTGGAAGAAGTCTTTAGATGCAATACAGCACTAGTATAATTATTATCATCATCAGATTCACTTCCTAAAGTTATTTATGAATCACTGTAAGCAAAAAGAAAATCATGTTAAGTAGTACTAAGCTGAATTTCTGTTCTGCTGCATATACTGACTACAAGGGCTATTAAAATTTTACTTTGCATAAGTTAAAATGCTGGTGCCAGAAGTTTAGTTATGTGTTTGCTATGAGAACGACACTATTAAGTATACGTGGTAGACCCTGGTGATTTCCATGGTTCCTGTTTGTATTTGCATTTCTTCGCAATGGGATTTTTTTCTGGAGTCTACTGAAAAAAATCACAAGAACATTCAGAAGCTTTTGCTAACGTGAACGGCTCTGTCGCATAGATGATTTTGACTGCACCATGTATCTAAGAATTTCTTTCGTCCTTACCTTATGTAAATACAACATCTCTAAAATTTTGTCAAGTTATGATCATGACTAAGGGATGTAGGGGTTTTTATCAGGCAATGATTATGCAATTCTACCTCCATTAAAAGATAAAAATACTTCAACTTAATTGCAATAAACCAGACAATTTTACTCACTGAAGTTATACGAGTACTTCTGTCGAGCTCTGCAATTCTGGCATGAGCAAGGTGAGCAGGATTGCACCACACAGCCCTTCAGTTCTTTTTCGACTGAATTTCATGGCAAGGTATATTGTCACTGAGTTCACTGAGTTTCATTCTCTTGACTGGCTCCCATATGAAATAAAATCAGATATAGTCTTACAGGAGATACGTCTACACAGTTGGGCCCAAAAGCACTGCATCAACTATGGAAGGTCTAAAGGAAGGTCTAAAGAGAGCCACATTGTTGGACCCAGCAGGGTTGTTTTTCAATATTGAAGAATCAGGTAGATCCAAGATAGCTTTTCCATTTAAAAAAAAAAATCCCCAGAGAGCATTTCGTACCAGAGAATATCAGCCTATAATGCTATAGTGCAAAGAATTAAGAGGTCAGTTCTCCCTATCAGCATACAGAGACTTTCATATTTCCTTCCAATCAGCATAAGCATGAATTAGCTGAATAAATCCCTTTCAAAGTGATGGAATAATAAAATCTTCAGGAATTTACATCCTTACAGCTTCTAATAGTCCATACCAGTATATTCTATTTTGAGGAAATCAATAACACAACATATTACTCTAACAAAAAATGTCTATAAATCTCATTTTCAATAATAAATTTAGTTTTTAAATCTGTTCAACTTGATCACTTTCTACGGCTCTGGTATAGTGCTGGGCAGAAAACGTGTTTCCACCCACCTCTAATTGACTAGAAAACCTTCCATAAGAGAACAGGAAAAAATCTAAACAACATCAAATACTTATATCTTGGGAAAGCATCGAGAGATAATTTTTTTGTGGCTTGTACTGTATATATTTTACATGTAAATTAAGCTGAATGGTTCCTCTTCATAGCTTCAAGCTGCTGCTAATGCTTCATAGATTTTTCAGGCAGACAAATATTGGTGAAAAGAGTTTTATAACCTTCATACTGTAGATTTATGGTTACATGTGAACTAGAAGTCTAACGTGCTGACATGAGGCCTTGGCTCAGTCTCGTTATAGAGTAAATTGTACCTCTAGTTTAATTACTGTTGTTTCAATGTAAATCAACCTCTCCTTTCATCAAACTCCACTACATTTGATTTTAGACTGGTGCGAACCAGATCTGCTGGGGTTTGCACAGCTCCCACTAAAACTAGTGTTTGTGTGAACTACTGGGGTTTTGGAAGAAAGTTTGGAAAAACCTGTTCTGCTCCCTTTCTCCAATGCACATTGTGATTGCATTGCTTCTTTCCATCATGGCTTCAATAATGAAAGTAATCTGTTTGCCACTTTTAAATGCTTAAATACATATAACTAAACAAAACTATTTTAAAATGTAATATATATTAACTGTAGCATATATATTAACTCAAGAAGCTATTATGTAGGGAAATGTACTTGAAACTCTTTAGACTACAATTATTTCCCTAGCTCTAACATTTATCTCAAAAATGAATAATGCATTTGCAGGCTGTTTTTTATTTTAAAAGCTGGGTCAATGGTGGGAATGGTGTATTACATTTTGGACTGAGAATAAGGAGCCATGATTGCACCTGACCAGCCTCCAGAGAGTAAATCACTGTTCTGTCTTAAACCTGCAGATGAGAAGAACAAATAAAACAGCCAATTTCACCTCATCTGTGGTGATGGTCCCCCTAAAACTTACCGGTTAACTCGTATGTCCAACTTGTCCTATGTTGTCCTACATTCAGTGCAGGCAGCAACTTAAGCTAAGTGCATAACCACAACCCACTCTCCCTAGTTACAGTATCTAAGGCAACCAGAATATATTGGAAGGTGATGCCGGTCAGCTTTATTCTACTACACATTATTCCAATACCTTTAATTTATATCGAGTAGTGCCAGCCCATCTGAGCATCACGGTCAAAGAAGCACAAGAGCAAAAGAAGCAAAAGAAAGTTTTACCCCACATGAACCAGAGATGCTGGGGAAACCACATGCTCAGGAATGCCAGGAAGGGAAATGCAGTGACTGCATTTTCATTGGGTTTTGGGCAGGCTGTTACTTCCCCAAAGAATGAAGCCTTTCCCCAGGAACATGCCCTACACAGATGACAAAACAGCCATTTCAATAACATGATTAAATTAGCAGGAGAAAAGTCAGTAAATGACAGCATTCCAGGAATATTCCTATTTTCCCTCTTCCATTTCTATCAAAATCTTTCAAAGGAACAAACGACCACATGGGCATGTTGTGTTCCACAGCGCTCCTTTTGGTGTCACTCATTTCCTCGTGTGCTAGATCAAGTGGGAAAGCGGTAAATCTTATCACATGAAGCACACCAAATTACCACCTCGAATTCAATGTGCAAAATAGCATTGAACAGGGAGAAATTATGTTGGAATTTTTTTAATCTTCACTTTTGGATTTAGTCTTCTCCTCCCAAAGTCTCTATGTCTACAATCTAAACAAAAACGCAACTACATAACAAAGAACAGTTTGAAGGGAGGGCTGACCCTTGGTTGGTTAACCAAGGAAAATGCTTTGGCATTATCCAATCAACACCGGGTTCACCATCTAAAGTATGACCACTGCCTAAAACATCTGAAAACAGGACTGTTGCAGCTCTTAAAGTGCATAAGATGATTGCTGCAGAATCACAAAAGCCCCATCTCCTGAGCACTTAATATATGGAAAAGCTGTGTGAAAAGGGAATATTTCTCTTCAAGTTGTCAGTTATGTTGGTCCACTTGAAGAAGGCATCTCTGCCACGGTGTGGCTACACACACAGATGGAACCCCTTGCTGCCTTTCAGACCCCAATAACTGCATTTCCTCAATCCTCATTGCTTTCTATACCAGAATAATCACGTTAATTAACCTATTGCGTAGAGAAATTTAAATAGTAGATAGGGCAATCGGTTAAATGCATTAAAATATTTTGCAAATAAGGTTCTATATATGACAAAGGATTTCAACCCCAAGCTTTTGCTTTAATAATCTGAAAAATGGCAAAACCAACCATGCAACCAACTGACACTCTCCTTAATTAAGGAAGCCAATTCAGAATCAATAAAAGGGCAATTAATCTGTTGATGTCAGTGGTTTTGAATTATGCTGATATCCACAAAAAGTCCAACTCTGCGACCTTCAAAGCTTCTCCCAGGTCACAAAGGTTTCCGCATGTTGAGCTATTATTTTTTGACAGACAGGCTGTTGGAAAATACACTGTTAGCTGTCAGGAAAAACTAAGGGAGAAATGAATTGAAGTGCGTGTGCATCTTGTTCAGAATTATTTTAGTTGATTCTTTCTTTGGATTTCCTTAAGGGCAAAAAAGCCTGTTTGGGGCAGGGTTGGGGGAAGGAAATTCAGCCTGTGTGCTTATTCACTAAGCTGGGGACCGAGGACCCAGATGGTCATTCATGAGCAGTCAGAGGCTGAACTAAACCCAGAGGATGTTTCTGTTTTCGCGTCCCCGCCGCTCAGAGCTCCCCTTCGTGCTCCAGCCTTGCCCCGAGCCAGCGGCAGCACCACGAGCTGCACAGGCACCTCCGGAGCCGCACGGGAGGGATAATCACGGAGCGGGCAGTGAGAGCCAACGGTGCTTTGAGCAGCACCAATTCTTGAAGGGTTTGCTGACAGATCTTTGGCAGTTTGGGGAAAAAAGGAGCAAACAATTTAGCATTGAACATCCCTCTAAGACAACCTCTTCCCTTCCATTTCCTGTGGAAAACAGGCAACACAAGTTTTTCAAGGGGGGGGGGGGGAAAAGAGGACATGAAACAGTATAAATCTGTTGGCTTGTTCCCTCACACATACCTGGGCACAGCTCTCTGTGGCACAAGGAGCTTTATGTTATCACTGATATACACAGATTGGCACAAGAGACGTTACATGGCTTGTTTCAGGCCAGATTTTAACAGCTGCCACGGACGGTAAATACAGTGCAGTTCAACAGAACTAGAACATCCCGCCTTGTGGAAAGGCTCCCCCCTGCAAGACAAGGCCTTAGACTTCATTGACATTTCATTAATTATGGAATAAGGGTACAAGAGCACGCTGAAGTATTGCACTCTGAGCCCTTGTAAAAATACTATATTGAAGAATATGTAAAATTCAGTTCCAGTATAACTTAAGCTGCCATCCAGGGGCAGGATGCACTGTGTGCATCTGCCCCGGCAACTTTAAAAGTCACTTTAAGAAATGTAATTCCCTTCACTTCACCATATGCTATACACCTTAAGCTAATGCAACAGCCTGTAAAGTTGATGTTACATGTGTTTTATCCCAGCTCGTGCCTTAAGAAGGGTAGCTTTGATTGAAGTACCCCATGTCAATGAATTCTGACTTTGCCAATCTCTCTTTTTGCTTCTACTCTTTCTTGTCTGGGGCACTGACTCACTTTTTCCTCTGTCCAAAACTATTGCTCATCTTTGGTACTTCTCCCTTTGCTTTTTCCTTATTACCAATCCTCTGCCTCATAAATTTAGTCAGGCATTTTACCTCTTTTGGCAGGAGTTCTCTGGTGTGAGATGACTAACAGACATTAAATTGTTAGTCTTGTGTTCTCTTTAAAACGTGCTCAGAGTAAATGCTAATAGCAGCACATCTTGAAAAGCTCCTACCAGGTTGGTATTACATTACCCATCTGTCAAAGCCCAGGTTACATTCAAGAGTTTAAATGAAACTTCAGAGGCACCTGCTAGTTTCAAAAACTTTTGCCTCTAAGGCCTGCACTTTAAGAAGTGGGATGTGCTCGCCAGGCTCCAGTGTTTGAAGTGTTGGCAGGGGACCAGCTACATGGGCACTGAACGAGGTGGGAAGAGTTAAGGAATTTTCCAGTTGATAGAAACTTGGCTGTAAATGAGTCACAGTCCCCTGGGATGAGGCATACAGCAGCTCTCCTCTGAAGCTCCTCGAAACGGCCTGCACGGCTAAAACTCCCCAGGGGACCCTGGGCGTCCGGCTGCACGAGGCAGAGCGGGCAGGGGAGGCGAGGAAGGACCTCAGCAGAACGAGCAGCGCCGCCTGCACAGGAGGCAGCAGCAGAAGCCAGGCGGGTGCCCATTTCTAAATGCAGGAGGAATCTAGTGTGCTAATCTGGTCCGAGAAGCAGGCACGGCCACAGCGCCCTGCATGGAGCTGCAGACAAAGACCACGGCCTGGCTGCTCCTGGTCCCGAGGGAGGAATATGGAGAGGGAAGATCCATCCAAAGTAATGGCTCTATATCCGCTTTAAAGTCTCCCTTTTCTCTACAGGGGTCCCAATACTTGGATCCAATCTCAGGTTTTAGATTTTGAGGTACGAATTTCATCTTCCATGCTGCTTTAAGAAAATTCAGGATCGAATTGAACAACCTTCCCAAAGTTGTTGCTGACTTTGGTGGAAAATGGACCCTTGCTCAAAGAACTTGGCAACTGTCAGGCATCAAAGCACCAGTAATAGCCTGATATTAAGTTAAGTTTGACAACTATTTGAATTGCATGCTGTAGACTATTACTGCCACACATTTCCAGGAGTTGCAGCACATTTCTACTTTTCCAAATGGTTTATTTCAATTTGAATTTGAATGTCACGTATCTACTGAAAAGCTCAGGGAAACAGACCACTGCCTCCACCTTCGTACATCTTCTGAATACTGATGAGTGCCAGTTCACATCACAGCCCGTCCTTCAGAAAGGGCACAGTTGGACTGATGGGGCAGCAGAAGTTTGCTAGATGAGACACATCATATTTTTTCTTGTAAGTCACAATATTTAATCAAAATATTAGCTTTAGATTTCTATTTCTGTTTTATGCTTTTGTTTGTTTGTTTGTTTCGCAGAGAACTTACACCTATACCAAGTTAAATAATTCATGGCCATCACATCCCAGATGTATGCTGAAATTGATAAGGAACACAGTTCTCAATACAGCCAAACAATATGTTCCCATGCAGACTTGTAACTCCACTATTTGCAATCAACAAGCAATGCTATCCTTCGAGGGTCCATTTTGACACCCTGAGTAGGAATGCTGCTTCCACTTCTCCCTCTTGTTACACCGGGCAGCACAGCATGTGCCTTCTTTCTAATGCTGTGGTTTCATTCACAGCACCTGAGGTCACAGCCAGAGGTGAGGCTGGCAGCTCCATTAGATGTGCATTTCTGCATCTTGATCAACCTTTTGTGGGCTTAACCTTCAATTTGTCCGCACACACAAACCAGATTTAAAAAACAACCTTCGTGCTGCAGGCATTTGAAAAAATCCTGTATGCTAAAGGTACCACTGCAGATATTCAACAGGTTCCTTGGAAATCTGATTTCCGTTTTATGACAATCTCTGATATTAGCCCTAATAAATCAAGATGATGCTGTAAACTAAGCAATGCCTCTTTCTCACTGGACGGCAGAACAGAAATACAACATATTTTGATTACGATGTTTGATTACTGAATGTTCGAAAAGCCTCAAACAGGATGTAACTTTTAATTATGCCATTTTATAGCAATTCATTGTGAAGCCAGAAGCTCTTTCAGGGCCATGCAAATGTTTCCCTCATTCCCGATAAACCCTGAAATATGTCTTGGTGCCTTCCATAGCCTCTGGGCAGAGCCTCTATTCATTCCTGCAGATCTCACTGCTGATTTGCTATATTTTGCTACTGCTACCCTGGCAACACTATGAAATACAAAGAGCTTTTCTCTGTGCCTTTCTTTTATGTGAAGAAATGTATTTGTATACTTCTAAATAAACAACACCTGGTATCTAATGAAAAAACAATGAAAGAGTGTAATACTGTTGCCATTATGCAAATTATGGTTGACCAAAGGTTGCAAATAAATGCTTCCCAGAAACACTGCCTTTCCTCTGCATACATTACACTGAGCGTGGCTGCATATTCCGCTCTGGGAAATCCTTCACATAAATACAGTGGCCTAAGGCTGAAGGAATAAGGTGGAATTTGATTATGCTAAAACTATTTGAATAAGCCTCATACACACAACTGAGGGCAAAAATATTCCCAGTATTTTTTTCTTTTACTTAAGTATCTAAAGATTAATTACTTCCTACAAAATTTTCATTCCCCTAATGAGATAATTTTGAGCAGACGGTAATATACATTTGTGGAATTCAGTGACACATGTGACTCCTAGTTCACCTGTATTGTACTAAAAAAATTACTGGTATATGTCATTGTAGAGAAGTATGAACTCAAGAAATTTTAGGTTTGGATTAATATGAAAGACTAGTTGCTGCTGAGCATAAAAACAAGACCATTGTGGCCCTCCAAAGTTAAAATCACTTTCTTATTTCTTTTTTTGACCCTTCTCCGAAACCAGAGCATTGCTGAACGTGTGTGCAGGCACGAGCGTGGAAAGCAGGGAAAAATGCTAGAGTAGTGTAGCAGCTCCTGCTGAGTTTATGTATGGAGAGATGGTGGAAAAAGTTAGAAACGCCCCAAAGATGGATACTACAGTGAGTGCAAGGACACAAACAAATGCAATTGGCAGAAATGGAGGAAAGAAGATACACCCAGGTAATGTTGCATGGAGAAAAGGAGAAGGATTTCAGGAAAACTTGTAGATGGGGAAGGAGTGACAGGTGACACCAGAGTAGCGAGTCGGTAGGACACTGGGCGGCAGCGCAGGGGTCAACAGGAGTAAGAAAAGGAGGGTCTGGGTGGATTTTCAAGGATAGCTAAAGAGCTCACTTTATGAGCTGTTGAGCTTCAGGTGTCAACAGGACATTCAGAAAGAAGCACAAATCTGTAGAAGAAAGGGGAAAGGAAAGAGAGGAGCCCGTGAATCATCAGCTCTGAGCTGGCAACTACAGCCTCCATGCCCCAAGCAGCTCTGTCGGGAAGCCCCTCTCCAGCAGCCCGTGCACGAACTGTTCAGTACTCAGCATTTGCTACCCCATTTCCTGGGTGAACTAAGGCAATTCACCTTTTGTGCCCATCTTCTAATAATGTTCATGTGGAAATAAGGTGCATTAGCCACCAGAAACCGTCCGCGAGCCAGGGCCGCACAGGCTGTCCAGGCTCTGCAGCACCTGTGGCACCTGCATCCACAGACCAGATTCACGCATGGACCTGCCACCCCTACAAGTCCACCCCACCCTGCCTCCAGGTTTCAGTCCATCAGACCATAAAGCCAGATGCTAAAATAGACAGGCAGATACTTCAGAAACATTTGTTAAGCCATCACCGCTTGCAGGGTGACTTGGAAGAGCCAGATGAATAGGTTGGTGGTCAAAGGCCTGGGTTAAGCCTGGGCTGAAGCCAGGTTAGCCCGGCTCTGACATGTGCTGGAGCAGCTTTCCTCCCCAGCAGCCTGAGGAAGAGGAAAGCAGACCTGACACTTGCACACCTAACTACCCATCTGACACAACATCTGAGATGCTCCAAGTGATTACTCTGCAGCAGCTTTCTCCACACGGCTGCGACGAGCCAGACGACCCCCGTCGGATTCTGTCTGCCCCACGCGGCTTCATCCCGTCCGACGAGTTTACGGCAGCTTTCTGCAGCAGATGCCATCTCCAGCTGTGCCGCTCGCAGGCTGCCAGGGCCCCGCGGCAGCCGCCATCCCCTGCCCGCCACGGCCGAGCCCGCGCGCGCCGCGGGGCAGCTGCGGTGCTGCAGGACGGTGTGCGGGTTCGGGGCAGCTGCGGTGCTGCAGGACGGTGCGCGGGCTCGGGGCAGCTGCGGTGCTGCAGGACGGTGTGTGGGCTCGGGGCAGCTGCGGTGCTGCAGGACGGTGTGCGGGTTCGGGGCAGCTGCGGTGCTGCAGGACGGTGTGCGGGCTCGGGGCAGCTGCGGTGCTGCAGGACGGTGTGCGGGCTCGGGGCAGCTGCCAGGCCGCAGTGTCCTGCACAGGAAGGTTAGGGGAACGCGGCCACGGTTCCCTGAAGTGAACTTCTGGTTACCAGTCCAACAATCCCAGGACAGCTTTTTAATGAGATTATGAGATTTCCTGGGCAACTTCTCAACCCAATAAGTTCCAAACTTTTAAAAGCTCTTAATGGAAACATTTCCTCTTCCAAGCCTGTGAACAGAAAAGTGAATCAGGCCCCACCAATCGGGCCCACATTTCCCTCCTCCAGCGCCCTGGAGCACAGCGAGGCCTGGCGCAGCCTCCCTGCACAGCAGCCGTGTTGGAGGGGACATTCCTGACCGCTTCGAGCCTGTGACGGCCTTGTGAGAAGGGCCACGCTCCTCCCTGTCACTGCTTTTCTACCCATGGCAGCACAGGCCACGTTCTCCATATCGTTTCCCTTCAGGTTCTTGGAAGACCTTCCCATAGCCTGACCATGATTTACCAACTTCTCCAAGGAGAACTGGACTAGGGTGTAAAATGAAGCCCCTTCTTCTGAAGTACAAAACAAGTAGGCCCTTGACACACAGCTGTGGGTAGCAGGTACAGATTTCGGATGGATTTCAACACCCAAAGCAGAATTTAATAGTATTTACTCCTCAGAAACAATCCTGCCTTACTATTTTTAGTACATCTCTCAAACATGCCAATATGTACTTCTGATTTACGGTATTAATGCCAGGCAACTGTGTTGTCTTTATCCTTCCCTACAGGATTAAAGGAGAATATTCTTTAGCATGAATAGCACGCTGGGTTAAGGTTAAAAAAAAACAATCAAGACCTGTAGCAAACTCCAAGGTGCCTTCCCATATCTCTGAAATATAAATGATTCCATAGCAGAAGAGATTCTGAAATACGTGGCCATAAAGTCAAAGCTTTGCTAAGCAAATAACAAACAAGAGAGGAGGCTCCCTTTCCAAAGACTTTGAATCACACTGACAGCTACAGTACGTGTGAAGCTAAAATATTTGTGAAAAAGTCAAAGGCTGTCAGCAAAAGGTAGCAAAGCACAAAGAATTCCTACCTTTTTTATTGTAGCTCATGTATGGGGAGGTACAAGGGACACTCACAGCTTATAAAAAGTACAACAGTGTTTCTCGGAGAGTTTCCTATCTGAGTGTAAAAGGCTGCTCTTCTCTCACTATAATAACAAGGACACATAATAACTAAGAACTGGTAGCAGCTAAGTCCTAACTCTGAAAGCAAACACCACGACTGGATACAGCCAAAACACAATCTGACTCTGTAGATTCCAAAAATCTGTCCATTTACAATTTCCATTCCCAATGGAGGGAATCAATCAAGTTAGACATTGTCTACATTTATGAAATCAATGCATGTGCTTTAACACTGTAATTACTATAAGACTGCTAACATTTTTCTTATGATAAAAACACTTTGCTTTTGCCAAAAATAGACAATTTTTAAAAGAACAGATGGCCAAACTCTGAAGTTTTTGATATTCTCCTGTTGTTATCATCCAACAAATTCTAGTGTTTAAGATCAGTCCTCTGAATACAGCTCTAGTAAACATATGAATTTATATTTCTTCATAAACATATGAATCCCACCACCCTCAAACCAGGCTCAGGCCCAGCAAGCACTCAATAGACGAAGGAGCATCATTAACTTTAGTGCTTGACTCCAAATGAAGCGCGGACGAGCTGATGAGCTAGAAAGCACACTAGCCTACCTGGCTTAAAGGGAAAGGAAAAAGAGGACAGAACTTTATCCAGCAGGTTTCGTCCAAGAAATCCAGGATTTAAAAACAGACCTCTAGGAAAACAGAAAGGAAGGCGCAAACCCTTTGCAGGGAGTTTCAGGCAAGGACTGACCTGTTCGTGCCCACCTGAGCAGCACCTGGAGCTGCAAGGAGGCAGCATCCAGGCTGGATATACTGAACAACCTGCTTTGGAGCACGAGGTCTCCACAGTTTGTGGGTATTACCTGCTGGTTGCTGCATGGGGACCTGCTGCATGGGGACCTGCTGCATGGGGATGGCACAGAGCAAGCACACGGGGGTTTTCCATATTGAAGGTGAAGCTGTGGCAAGGCACCCAACAGTTTATACCCTTAGAAAGAGCAGGGTTGGGGGAGAAATCCAAAGTATTGGCTTCAGTCACAGGTAGCTTAAAAATACATGTGTTTGCCAACAGATCCAACAGATCTGAGCAGATCACAGGTTTTCCTGGCAGTTACACCAAGACAGCATCTGCAGGATGTTTCAACATCTACGTGCACACATCAGGTAGAGATAGTGCCTGCAGATCCAGGGATGTGCTCCTGGAAAACCGCTGAAAAATTGATCCAGTTGGCCACAATCCAGACAACAATCACTAAACCATGGGAAAAGTAAATACACCTGCACACCTTCTCTAAATCATAGCCCTTATTAGTTTAACCTATATCACTGCATTTTTTTCCCCTAGGCATACAGGCCTTCTTGAATGTGAAATATTGCCAGGAGATATTAAGGACTAACTACGAGAAGTTTGATATAGCATGAAAAACAATGAACCATTTTCTTCCTAAATTCTGAAAGACAACCTACGAGGAATGACAAACTATATTTCTTCTTATTCCAGATTCCATGAGATGTTATTGCATTTTTCATCACAGTAAAACCGACTCTTCACCCCTTTTTTATTCTGCTGGTTTTTATAGAGACTAGAAATACAGGGAAAACACAGGAATACAGGAGCTGCTGGAGATCTAGGTAAAACAGGTTTAAACAGGTTTAAAGACACTTTCAGCACAAAACCCAGAAACACGGCACGTTGCCTGTATATTCCCCATACATAACCATTTATCAAACCCAGGATAAAAGTCTGGCAAGTTTCATATTAAAAATGCCAGAAAGAAGCAATACTATGAATACACATGCAAGTATTTGAGGACAAAACAAAAGAAAGGCAAAAAAACTATTTGTAAGACTACTCCTTATAATCATGTACAGGCTGAAAGGACATATAGACACAGGCTTCATTTGTCATCAGCAGATCTAAAAGTTCCTGGTTATTTTATATAGGAAATTAATTTTACATACACCTCTGAATTCAAACTTGGCTTACTCTCACCTCTCTATGACCAAGACAGAGTTTTGGGAACTGAAGATGAAACCATTATTAAAAAAAAGAGAAAATCTCAGTTCAGCAAAGCACTGAGGACTGTGAGCACTGAATCATGTCAAGTTTGTCCAGCACTGTTCCAGAACCCAAACTACAAGGGAAACCAACCAAAACCTTCCAAATTTTGAAAGAGCTCTCCCTAAACAAGTAATCTTACAGTAGATGGTCCTTCTTTGATTCAATTTCCAAACACAGAAGTGTTTTGTGATTTAGTTCGACTAAATCTTGACAAAATAGCACACAGAATGTATCTTTCTTTCTCAGCTGTTGATATAGTCTATCAATATTAAAATGATTTGGCATGGACTTATTTGCTAATAAGCCAGTTTTATGAGATGTCGCAAAACAAAACTGCCTTAAATTTGTGATTTGTGGAAGAAATAAAACATAAAATCTATGCAGAGAAAATGCTTTCATTGGCATAGAAAGATAAAAAGAAAAAAAAAACACCAATTACAAGGCTGAGTACATTAAATTAAAGTTGGTGCAATCATTCTTGACAGAAGTCCTGCTGTCAGTAATTGCACAATTTGGACTTACAATTGTTAAGAATATCACGCTGCAAGTATTTGATGCATCTGAGATTCTTTATACAAAAATTCCCAACAGAAATCTCAAATTTTGTTTTAACATAGGCTACTGCAATTTTTGATTCTTTGCTGCTTCCTCTCTTACTATTTATTCCTTTGGATCAAAGATCCATTTTGTAGTGAAAAATAAATCACACAGCATTGCTTTCATGCTCCTTTACCTATAAACATACAAGACAGGGACAGTGATTGAATCCCTTTCAGCTCTCTCAATTTCTGAATAGACCAAGACATTACACGGCCACCATCACTTCCCCAAGTTCCTACAGGAGTCTTTCAACCATTTTGTGTTGCTTTTTCCTTAAAACAAAACAAAACAAAAAAACTCCATTTTGAAAATACAGCAAATACCCCTCTACCTTGCACAGCAAGCACTTTACAAAGTCCTATTTTCTCTTGGAGGAAAATGCAGCTTAGTAAGAGAGTTTTCTACATACTGCTAATAAAGCTTCTGTTTGGTCTATGCCATTTCCAAAGACCCCTCAAGGAACGTGAGCATTCAATTTCCAAGCAGGAAAGGGGCCATTCTGATCATCAGGGTGCTTTAGAAAAAAAAAATCTTATCCTAATCTGAAGATCAGAAATAAAAAGCAAATTGTGCCACCTGTATTGCACTAATACATTGGCAGACCTCAAAGCTACCCCATCTACTTTAACACACTATTTAACCATACTATTTAACCTTCCAGGTCCAGATGGTGCAGCCTTATGTACACTATAAATCTGAATTTTCAGTATCCAAAGCCCCTTTATTTTCCCTTCACATACAGGTGTTTTCTTCTGAGCTCAAAATCAGGAAAACTAGAGTTAGGCAGTAAAACCTAGCAGAGGTTTGAGTAATGCCCTGTCCTCCTTACAGGGATGTAGTCACTGGACATACCTCAGCACACCATCCATTATACAGATAAAAAGCACATGGACAGTTTTTCTGAACTCTGATAGACCATTTGTCTTCCAAGATACGGCCTCCAGGACTCGGCTAGATCAGGCTACTCCTGGTGGCTTTTCTGTCTTCCAATCTCGAATTTCAAAATGAGTCATTAATACTTGGCTACATAGAAAAAAGTTACAGTCCTCAACAAATAGTTTTGCAGACTAGCTTTGCCACATAAACCAGTTACTCAAGCAAGTGCCCGGCAGCTCACACAGTCTCCTCTAACAAGTCTTCTGTTCTTCCTAAACAGATTGTGAAAATTCATAGATGCTGTTTTTAAAAGAGCACACAGCTTAGTGAGAAGTTAAAAAGTTGCATCTGTCTGCGAGACTTCCAAAAAAAAGAGGTGGAAAAAAAACTCATCTCATCTGACTTCAGATGCTTGACTTCTCCAGTGAGACATCTCCTGATGCAATGTTGTTCACTTGGCTTATCTTGGTGGAAACTGTTCACAACACCAAGTGAGCAGCCCAGGAGCACTGTCCACATGGCCACGGCCCTTGCAAAGCACTTTTGGGGTCTTAATCCAACCCTGGAGAAGTCTGGACACACCATGTGCAGCACCTCTGGAGAAAGACACCAATGGGCAACCTTCCATCTCTCCACTCAACAATGCACAACTTCTACCTGTCAAAGGCAGCTGATGGAGACTCCCAAATGTTAAAGCAGTGCAAAATAATGTTATTTTAAGGTTGTTTGCCACTAAACATTCTGCATAACCCTCTTGGCGCTCTGCAGCCCGTGCACCCGCGGCTGCGCTGCCTGGACCTGAGCAATGCAGCGGAGCAGCGGCCCAGCCTGCCACGCGCCAGCTCTGACCTTGGTAAAGCACTTCCATTGTGCCAAGATCAAAATTCCAGCTTTCTTTCAAACCTCATAATAACCCTCACACACCCCCAGCACAAGCCGAGGAAACTGAAAAATGACGGGATTCCCCTGCCCCCACTCCCGGCTTCACCTGCTTTCTGCAACGTGCTTTGCTCTTAGAAACACTAATCACATTAGCGCCCGGACAGGTCTCATTTGCAAATGCTGCAGCCCTTCCTCTGCTGCCAGGAATCTTCCCCGTTTCCTGTGACTTTATTTTTTCTCCCTTTTCCTCATTTTGGGCTCTCAACCATCTACTCCAATGATTACAGTTAAATGTCAACATGACACAACTCTACACATGAGAGCAACATCTTCCAGCCCACCTCAACACAAGTGGCACCAGGGCTTGTAGGCTATATTATTTGTTCTGAGTTCTGTGAAGAGACTGCTTTGTTTTATGGATTTTGCCATAAAAACTATTGATCAAAACCAGGCTTCTTGTATGATTGCACTTAAGAATTGTTATTAAGTGACTGGAGGGGAAAAAAGAGAGTTTAGGAAATTGAGAATATAGTATAAAGGAGTCTCCCTTGGTTATGGCAAACTGCATAAAACATTTGAGTATAGAAAGACCTGTCAGTTGTTGTTTTCTGCCACAGAGAAGCACAAAACCCCACGGCAGGATCGAGCGAGTGCATGAGCATCCCAGCCAGCTACAAGAGCCCCGGGTCAGACACCGATGCAGGAAAGGCTGCAGCAGGTAGCCAAAGGGGATCAAAGCACTGGGAAAGCCTCCTCCGAACTCCCACTATTAAAGGTTGTGTAATTCTCCCCATCCGGAAGACTTCTACTCTTCTCACTTTTCTAGGTTGCTGTTTATATATTAAATCTTTGTAACCCTGGATGTTCTTTTAGTGTATATTAGTACCCAGCTTTTCTTGAATGTGGACAACTTTATGGCTCAAGTGACATGCACAGCTCTCAAAAACACTATTTGTGATACTGTATATATATATATATATATATATATATAAAAATACAGTATTTTGAGTCCTGGCAGTGTTTCATCTCTCTTACTTTAATAGTCTCTGTTGAAAATTATTATCTAGAGTTAGCATGACAGAATCCCTGAAGCACATGCGAATCAAAGCAAAATAGCACCAGTAACATATACATGGACAGGAGCGGCTTGAAGTTGCTGGGTATTATACAGTCTTGCTACTTATTTCACTAAGGACTTCAGTTTTTATTTTTCTTTTGTTGATTCATAGCCCTTTACTTTTTTCCTTGCTCATTTCAAACACAAAACAGCTATTAAATCCAAGCTGTTCAAAAATACGCAATAGAGAACATTTCAACTATAAACAATATTTGCAGATTTGCTCTATGAAAACCATAACGGAAAAGCACAGACTAACAATAAAATCACAGACAAAATAGGCAAGAAACAATTTAAAAAAACCATCAACCACACACCACCATCCCAAACATGCTTAATAGCATTCCAGGGCTTTATAAAAAGTAACGATCATTACACATGAGAACAGACTTTTAATTAGCAAACTGATGCATTCTATAGAAGAGAACCACATTACATTGTTTTCACAGCCTCAGGTGTGTTTGTATGAATTAAATGAAATCCTTCATTCAATCTAAACTCGGCAACTGTATGTAGAATAAAACGCTTTTCTGTTTGTTTACATAGCTTAATAATGATCAATGTGCACCATATGGAAGCACGTGCCAGCCCTAATGAATCGTTTCTTCTATAGAGACACTGTTAATACGTTTGTAAAACAGACAACTTGGTGCTTGCTAGGGAACAACAAAAAGGATTAAAACACAATATTAACCAAAGGGTTAGCAACTTTTGAAATAGCAACACTGGCAATTAGAATAAATACAAATACAAAGTAAGACTTTAACTAGGCAACATAATTTTGCTTGTAGCATTTATCGATGCACTAGACAGTCAGGACGGACATTAAGGACAAGTGGATCAAGTGCATGCAGTATTTCATTTAGCAAATTTCATAATCAAATGGAAAGATTAAGCTAACGTGTCCATCTGAATCAGAAATGCACAGGAAAATACAGTTACCAGTGTTCAGGCTGTCCTTGGCATGACACACAACAGCAGTAAGGAGATCCTTGGGTGGTGTAACCCAGCACAGCTCCAGACAGATACAGCCATGCGCAGCAAAGTGTTCTCTCCTCTGCCCCAAATTAAAGTAAATTCCATGTTAACACATTCTAACTGCATGTTCTGTATGTCTTATTGTATGGCTTGATATGGCTAATAGAAAAGCAGAGACAGAAGTATTACATAAGTGCAGAATTGTCATTTAGCATTTTAAGAACAGCAGTCCTATCCAGATCATTAGCAGCCCTTGTGCTTCTTCAACATTTTTGTGTATGCTGGCCCTGATCCTGGTACAGATGCAAGTTTCTGGACCCCCACTAAGTCTCACTAATTTGAAATAAATGATGTATAAACAGGATTGAAAGAGCAGAGCCACAGACCATAAAATTGTTACCTCTGGTGTGCATCACAGAGAGATCACCTAGCATAATGGATAAAAAAGCAGACTCTTTATGACATTCATTAGGCAGAGCCAAGACCATGAAGTTCTCACGTGCTCCCAAGCTCTCACAGCAGAAAAAATGGACTTCACTACACACGTCTTCTGTGTAACCTGCATAGACAATATAATCACAACAGGCATTTCCTGACTACACTGCTGAATGTGCCCTACTATTTTATATCTCTAAGGCAATTTTTTTTTAATATATAACATGAATACAATAAAAGAAAAGGAAAAGAACTAAACACTGAACAACTCTTTCCAACATCACAAACATAACCACATTAATACTAGAACAAGGGGAAATTCCACGACTTGCAGTACTGAGGGCTTTACAAGGCTTGCAGAGCATTCAGCTTCTGCCAGATTTTGCCAACTGAAAGGGTTCTAAATGAGTGACTCATTAGCAGGTTACTCTCTTTATGAAACAAAACAAAAAAAAACCCAACAAAACAAAACAAAAAGGAAAATTCCAATTCCAAGGTTGCTTACTTGCACTAGTAAAACCTTCAAGAAGACTGAGATTCTAGAAAACAGAACTGCTTGATCAGGCAATCCCTATTTTCTACAGGCCACCTAAAGACTTACTTTTGGGAACTTTTAGAGGAGTGGGGGTAGCCTGAAGTATAATGCATCCCAATTAGTACTTTCAGTATGTGCACAGACTAGTACATTGAGTAGTTAGTAGTATGAGTGCTTTGAGTGGGTCCCCAGCCCCCGAGGGTGCAGAGAATGAACTACCACCCCTAACGGGGAGCACCCCGGACACCCCCTCGGCAGCAACGAAAGGACTGGGAACCGCGGGGCATTTCGGCACTTCTCACCACCTTCCCCCCGAGCCGCAGGCATCGAAGGTTCTGCAAGACCTCGCGCTGCACCACCAGCTCCTGGACCGCCCCAGCGCGGTGCCGCTGACGGAACGGGAGCGCCGGGACCCCTTCCGCTCCCGGCTCATCGTACCTGCCGTGCTGCCCGCGTCCGTGACGCACAGAGCTCCGCGGGTCTGGCTCGGGTTTCTGATCACCGGCCAGACGCTCCTCCGAGCGGCAATGGAGACTGGCTGGCAGGTTCTCACTGAAACGGGAGCTCCCACCCCAGAATGGGCTTGAATTACTCTTTACTAACAAAAGTCCAGAAAATTTCCAGCATGGGAGCTGTATGCAGAAGAGCTGCTGGTGTGGGCTAGTCCTTAGAGCCCAGCCACCGGAAAGGAAATTACCTGGTTGCTGACACAGAAGGCTGGAAACCACCACCATGAGAGGCAGCAACCGCCCTCTCCCCTTTCCCGGGGCCAAGGCACGATACAGTGGCTTCATACTCAAGGCATGATGGAAGCAGAGACTTATAAAGGCCCTTTAATGGGTAGATCCACCATGAGCATCTGAGCTGCATCAACAGACAATCTGCATAACCTGCCCAAACCTTTGGTTTCAAATAGCCGTGTCAGCTGATGGTTGACAGAACACTCAGGCTAGAAGGAATAAATCACAAACGCAAAGCACAGGGCCAATTCCTTGTGACCTGTAAACCCATAAAGCCAAAAACAATTTAGCCCAAACTTAAATTACAGCAGCCAATACCCTTGGACCTTTGGGGAAAATACAAAACCTGCCACACTGTACCACAGTGTGTATTACCAAACATGACTTCTGCAAAAGGGAGGAAATAGTTAAGAAAGAACTGCCCCTAGCAGAAGCAATATTAATTGAGGATTATTTACTTATCTTCATCCACATGTCTGTTTAAGAGCCTCAATCCTTAGGGCAAATCGCAGTGAACGGATCAGCAGGAGCTATGGGGGAAACCAACAAGTTTTGCACTACAGACCTCAGTAGGGTGCATGAACCCCGAGCTCCAAGCGGAGCAGACTCCGTGCAGCCCTGTCCCCCTGCTCTGCAGCCCTCCGGACAGCGGCAGGGGACGGCAGGGGACAGCAGGGGACGGCAGGGGACGGCAGGGGACAGGCAGCTTCACCTTTCGGCTGCCCAAGCACCTTTGCCCTGGACACAGCTGGTTTCATGTTCTGCTTACGAGAGGTTTTACCTAACACGGTGCTCCGAGCACGGTGCAATAATGAGAGCAAAACCACCTCTCCATTTCAGGGATGTTTGGATGCTAAGAAGGGCATGAAAGTATAAACCAGGTCAACTGACCTGTAATAGCCTGCTCTATATTCCTTCCTTTTTTTTTTTTGCTTCATTTTCTTCTCATATATTTTTACCTGCTTCGCCCTGCTCTGTTCCTGCTGTTTGGAAATGCGTCTAATTGTCATCTGAGTTGACAAATGTCCTTAGCCGCACTGCCCCTTCCTAGGAAATGGATGTTCCCTTTCTTTGTCACTTTGTCTGTAGAATTCATGTTCTAATTAAGCGATCTCTGCATTCCTCATTTCCTAATTTTTATTTCACATCTTTCTAGCTCTTTGTGCTTGGCAAACAGCCTCCAAACCCACCACTCTTGCTATTTATTTTACAAACCAACACTTAAACACAGTGAATCCTCCTTTGTAAAAAAAGCATCAGCCTTTCATTTCATCTTCCTCGTGCGGACCTTAACCTGCAGGTTTTGTTACTTCCCAGAAAATGCAAACATGCATTCAGTTCAGCTCCTGAATGAAAATGAAGGTTATTCTATTGATAAAAAACAACAACTCCGAGACCAAAAAGTTCTGTTCTGATCATTTAGTTTGACACCTTGTACAGCCCTAAGCAAATGCTTCTTTCTAGAAATCCTGCAGGTGCTGATTTCATTTAAGAGCTACTTTCTGCTTTTAGACATGCATTTTCCATCTGCAGTCTTAAGACTGATCTGAATTTTTCTGTGTTGGAATTAACACAAATTTTAACAAACAAATATTATTGATTCAATGTTTCCTGCTTTATTCTTTTTATTATTATCACATTACATAAAGCAATGCCTGTGGATGGTTTTCCTTTTGTTACCAGAACTGTAACCAAAAGCTTCATCCAATGTCTAGTTTTAAATGGGGCCAAAGACAGTAAATTGCCTCATACAGCACAAGTTACTAAGTTTAAGTATTCTTAAATGAAGAAGGAATAAGTTCAATAAGATCCAAAGTTATATATTAACTGCACCTTATCTCACCACTGTAACCCTGTTACAAATGGGGCTATCCAGCTCTGCAGGAAGAAAACATGTGCCCAGAACATAAAACAATAAAAAAGCAAATTTTGTTCAAGTTTGTTCTCCTTTTCCTTTCCTTCTCTCAATTTTCATCCATTAATACTGCAATGACGGCAAAACGGATGATAGCAAATGCATTTTAAGAGTGTGATATTTGGTAGGGCCAGAGATGAGCAGAACTCCCCGTGTGCATCTACAGTACCAGTGATTTCTTGGCAAGCTCCCCTGTAAAAGCTAGACACGGTTGACACTACTTAACCTACAAATTCAAACAAAACCGAACACATTCGATCCCTTCGATCTGCAGACCTTACAGCATCTGACATCATCTATGCTAATAAGGGTGTCTAATTTAATTAAGATAGTGATTGCTTTGGCTTAACTTTGAAAAATTAGCAATCTATACTCTCTGTAAAAACGACAATGAAAGCTAAAAGACAGAGGATTAATCCTGTATCGGATGAAGCAACCACCACCTAGATTACAGACTCATCTTCAATCTCAATTTTCAGTCTTCAATCTTTCCCTGAAAATTCTATCTTCAACAACAGGAAAGGCCTGGCTTGAGGATGGAGCCTGGCTAGGAAGCAGCCACGGCTCCCCCGGACACCGTGTGCCCGTCTGCCGGCGCGTGCAGGATGCCGCACACCTCCTGCAGAAGCTCAGCCTCGTTCAGCCCCAGCTCCTGCTGCTCCCCAAGCCCCCTACGACGCACCACAGTGCAGTGCAGGGAAATGGCTTGGTGGCACCAGCCACGCACGAAGCTGTCAACGCATGTGGGATTCATCCCGCTTTACATCCGTAACGAAAATATCGCTATTTGAATGAATTATCCAAATTTCCTTTGCAGGTGATGGAGACAAAGAAGCCCTTCTAGGATATGAATCATCCGACCCATTTAGTTGTACATCTTTAATAGAAAGTTTGAGCTTCAAGTAAGAATCTGTTTCTCCCCCTTGATTATGCAGGGGATCTCAATGAGCACATCAGAGGAAGAGACGCATACGCATATGAGACTTCTAAATCAGGATAAAATGAATCCCATTCCTGGCGTCAAAGTCAATCACGTATATTACAAACAATCGAAGCTGTTAAATAGCCCCAGAACACAAAACAGCCTAATTGGTCTAGTTATTCAATCCACGTGGCATCAGCTGTAGGGTATTTGCTGCAAATGATACAGTAAAACATGATTCAGTCCATACTGCTACAGACCCAGCTCATGGTGGAGCTCTGTGCTAACAGGGCAGGCCACGGTACACCCACAATGTCACAGCTAGTGATCTCGTGACATGGGTCGCAGAAGGAAAGAGCCAAGAAAGGCATTTTATAGCAGTCACTCCCTGTACAATAACTTAGAAAATCAGAGCAGACGCTCTGCTACATCCCCAAAAAGACGAGGAAAAGAAAGGGAAAGGAGGGAAGAGAAAGCGAAGGGAGATGGTTAGTGTCCTATGAACTAACAAGATGATTAAATACTGTCAGACTTTAATCCTGGTGACAAGCAGAGCTGCATGTGAGATATAGGTTGATTAATTACAAGGAAAAAAGACTATGACATAGGCATATGAGGCAGAAACACTAACAGGAGGGATCATTTATTTATTTATATATTTTAAAGATATCTGCTAACAAAAGGAAAGATAGCCAGTCATCTGGATCCAAGACTTCCAGCTTTACATCTAATTCCTATTTCAGTCTACAAGCACATACTGGAAACAAAGATTTCTTGGCTAAATTTGCTTTTCATAACAGAATTGAATTTAAGCCCTGTGTAAGCAGCAACTTTTCTGGCCAATACACTGGGAGATATTATTAAGTGTCAGCAAAAGATCAACTGTGGAAAGACTGGTTCAATTCAGTGCAATGGCAAGTAGACCGATGGCAAAAGGGGCTGATGCAGAACATTTCTCCAAGCATGCAGACAAGAGATTTCAGAGGGTGCCAAGTGAGCGTTGTGAGAAGTCAAAATGTCAAGAGATGCAGTTCAGTGAGTATCAACAGGGAACAAACAAGTGCTATTGCTTCCTCTCTTCCTTCGCACAGTTAGCCAATATTCAGGGCTTTTCTGTGTTATGTCCTCTATCAGAAGATATGATGTCAGAATTAGATGTTTTTAGTATAATCCTGTTGGTTTACGATCAATAAATATAGTGTAGATTTATTTTTTCTGAAAATACAAAGAATACTTGACAGAAAGTTGTTGCCTTGCTCACACTCCTAAGCCACGCTCTCTGGGCTCTGCCAAAAGGAGTTTTTTCCAGGGCTTTCTTGAATGCTGCTCTGTTTGAGGACTCTACGTTGTTGGTGCCGGGATTCTCATTTCCCCCAGACAAGCCAACATACAGCTCCATTTCCTATTCTAGCCTTCACAGTTCCTCCAGCATTTAGAAAGCATTTTCCATTGTTTTAACAGTTGTTAAATAAATGAGGAGTTAATTCTGTGCTGCCTGGGAACTAGCCCCCATGCCCATGAGTTTCGTGGGGACTCTCTTGGGCAGTAACATCAGGTCTGGCGCAACACAGTTGGGTGGGGGGTTGGCTTGTGTGAATGTCAGAGTTTTGAAATACCTGAATAAACAGCCAAATAAAAAGGAACAAACAGCTTTGTTCAATGGCACTTTTCCCTGAGGTCCTATCAAGGGGAATCTTTGAACAGCTCATTTGAAATAATTCATGTAAAAGCTAAAAAGCTCTAGGAGACATTCCCATACTCTAGTAAGGGAAATCTGACTGAGACAACATCTGCTACAGGCCCAGCTTGGATCCTTTAGCAAACTTCCCTGAATTAAAGCTAAAACTGTCAACCAGTTTTGGCTGCTGAAACCGATGTTGTAATTGGGAACCTTATCAAGACTGAATGCATCTTAAAATGAGAGCCTGAACAACCTGTACATTATAGCAGTCCAAAGCACACATTTTTGAAATCTGGGCAGGAACAAGTGGCCGTGCACATTCTCGCTCCTGATTTTTAAACAGGAGAATTTGTCCTTGCTGCCGACAGCACCACCGGCGAAGCCCCCGCGCCGTCGGGGTCGGCGGCTCCGCTGCGCGCACGGCTGATGACTCCTCTGGACACTCCAGCGCAGGCATGAAGGGAAAGAGGGAAAAAAAGAAAGAAACAAGAAAAGCAAAGCACACAGAAGAGAAGAAAAAGAAAAAATAAGAAAGAAATACGGAGACAAGCCATTATAGCCCCATAATTTAATCCTGCAAAATTTCAGTCTGCATGCACCACTGATTCAATTACTGTGCACAGCTTTACCCTTCAGCAGAACTGGAAATAAAGAAAAAACATTTTTAAAGGTTAGCAAGAAATTTTTTCAGTGGCAATGGCCAGCCTCAATGGGACACACCATGTAACACAGGAATTGTATTTGCCTTACTCCTCCAAAAACGATACTCAGATCTGTTTTGGGCTACAAGTGAAATATGTCTGGGGAATTTAATTTACTCCCTGCAGGGAGCAAAGACAAGGAACAGGCTGACTCGATTAGCAGGTTCCGTTCAAAATGCTGATCCTGGCCTTGTGAAGTGCATTTCCCTAGACTTTCCCTAGCATTTTTAGAAACAGATAAATAATTAACAGTCCCAGGTAGAGGGTCAGCAGATCGGGCTGGGGCAAAGTTAAACCCTCCCAGCATCTGGAAGGCCACTTCTTTTCTCATGTGCTGCTTCTAGATCTTGCTCCTCGCTGTTATTCTCTGATTTTGTTTTTCCTGTTCTTTTCCTACCTTGCTTAGTTTTAATCAATGCATTTCATTTCAACCCTTCTGAGCCATCTATTCATCTCCAAGCCATTTCTCTTAACACGCCTTCATTGATGTTTTGCCAAATCATATATACTTAAAGCCACAGATTCAGGGTATTCTGGGACACCACCGGTGACTTTATATTCCAAGTGCAGCACCTCAGTATTTGCACAAGTGTAATTTAAAGGTTTACTCTTCGGGTTGTTCTAACAGACTCAACACCATAAGGCTCAAAGGACTATTTTAATGAGAAAAATATGAGGATATTGTCTAAGTATTATTTTTAATTACATAAGTGAGGGTATTTTTTAATTCAAGTGTATTGCCACCACTTGTGAAATAAAGTAGAAATACATTCAAATGTGTTTTTCTTCTCAAAACAGTGCATTTGTCCAACATGTATGAGCATACAGAAGCAGGCTGCACACTGTCTGCTATTAGCTATCTGCTAAATATTCTCTCTTTAAAATCCAAGAAATGCCTGTGCCTTGAGAGAGAAGAGCTCTTCAAATGAGCAGCAAAATAACATATGGTAATTTATAGGCCACGTGGTTTCACTGAGCCTTGAGAAGGGCTGAAGCAACAGGACGCCACAGATACTAGCAAAAGAGGGAATTATTACGACTATTTACATAATCAGCAATACTAAGACAAGATACTGCAGCTGAAACATTGCTAATTATATTATTCTAAACTTAGTTCACAGTGTTCTTAATAGCAGTGCTGCCAACCCAATATGGTGTTCTCTAAGGGATTTTTTAAATCAGTTAAATTATAACCTCCCAAAAAACTCTGGGCAAATGACAGTTCATTCTTTGAGAAGACTACGGTACAATTAGACTAGTGAAATACCAAGATCATTTTCATGCAATATATTCCCATTTCCCAACCTAATTACTGGCAGATTAGTCAGTGTCATTGGAATCATAATAATTTGCCTAAGTAGCAGGTTTTTAGCTAAAGATGGAAATTACATTCACAAGGCCCTCTGTCACACATTATTTGTACATAGTGTGTGTGTGTTTACTCTGCGTGCATGAGTCCCTAATGATCCAAGATAACACGATACGAGGATCCTACAAGCACATACACACTTGCATCTTTTCTTGCTCGCCAGCATTTGCATTTACAGAATTCCAGCCATTCTAAAGCACAGCTTCCAGCAGCCAGCCTGGTGCATTCTGCCCTCACAGCAGTGCCATCCCCTCCACCTCCACACCATGCACAAAAGAGGCCATTAATTCATTGCAGCAGTGACTAATGCCCTCTACTCCAGACAACTCCTGAAAAGATAAGGAATACTGCACTATTTTCATGCTAATGACTCTGGAGGTACTTTTCTCCATGCCTCCTTGGCTGCTTCAAGCCTCGGCATGACTTTGAAAAGCGTACGAGCTTTATTTCTTTTTTAATAATTCATTTACCTAAACAAAACCACTTGCTGCTCTGTGCTCGGAGCCCTCTGGAGCAGGCTGGGCATCGCTGCCTGTGCTTGCTGCGCTGGGTTTGGCTGCTTGCTTGGCTTTCTGCTCTGAAAGAGGGGAAATGTTCCCCCAGGCCCTCATCTCCACCCGCGCTGGGACAGGCCAGGAAGGAGGAGGCCCCTCCAGTGCCACCCCCAGCCCTGTGCTGATCCCATCCCGACAGCAGCACCCCCTTCATGCTAAAGCATAAGGTAGCCCAGAAAGCATTTGGCCAACCGCACGGCCTTGCAAAGCTTTTCCAACATTCTGAATTTCCTTTTTTCTTTCTTCACATGTGTTTTGGCCATTGCAAAAATCAGTTTTTAATACTCACAGGAGTGTAAGCTGAAAACTGGAACCTAAAATCAAGTCGTTTTCTCCCTGGGCCACTACAAAAGCTCAAGCCTAACAGTCCTGCTCAGCCCAGCACGATTCACTGAGCCACAAAACTGCCCTGGTGCCTGACTGGGGCTACGCAGGGTGTCGCATAAAGACGCCTCTGGAGCCAGGAGGAGCCTCCATGTGCACGGGCTGTGTCTGCTCCGGAGATGAGGCCACCGGGAGATTAATAGTTAAGCCACAAAGGGAAATCAGCTGCTAAACCCCTACCGAAAGCCATGGGGAGTTGGGTGCTTAACAGTGTTGAAAATCCTCCTCATCAATCAGGGGCTATTCTAAGGAACAAGATGGGTTGGAAATACCTCCAATTAAAGGGAAAACTAGATTTGGTTATTTAGGAAGAGAGCTCCTCTCTGTAAGATGCTAGAAAAATAAGCTGTTTGCACAATTCTTGAATTACTTTTTCTCCGGCCCTGGAAAATGGGCCTATTTTGAACGATCAGCAGGTATAATACGAAAAGGACGGCATTACCATTCCCATTTCTCAGGTGGCACAACGGGAGGCACTGAGGGCTCTGATGACACCCCTCGTGCAGTACCAGACAAGAACACGGCTGTGGACCCTATTCCAGCCTCCACGGTTAAATAATCCCCTTAACTCCCGCAGGCCACGAGCGCAAAATCCTGGAAGCGGCTGCAGCGCAGCAATGCACAAGGGTGACAGGAAACCCGAGCAATACCCTAGCTTGGGACAGAGAAGCAACAGGGGCCCAATTCAGTGTGATATTCCGGTAAGTTTGGTAAACACACTAGAGACAGCTTGATAACAATTTTGCCTGTCTACAGAAAAAAAAAAACACACACTTTTTGAAGTTTGGGCATGTGATGTCCGCTTGTTCTTTGAAAGTGACAACAGGACAGCTGTGCTGGAGATGATCAAGAAAGCTGGGGGCAATTAGGTTTTAATGCTGTGACAGTGGGGATGAGACCAATCTCCTAGTTACGGCCCCTAGTTTCTCAGTAAAATGTTTTATAATAAGGCAAAGAGACATCATTGTTTCCTTGCAGGTATTTTGGGGGATTTTTTTGTTTTTTTGACACCATGCAAGGAATTACTTGTAGATTTGTGGCACCACTCACAAGTACAGCACCCTGTTCAGCCAGAGTAAACATCATTATGGTTACAATGGTTACAGCTAGGGAAAGGGAAGTTTTGCTGCCATTGCTGTTTTATACAACCTGAAGAACAAGCATGACATCAGGTAGTGCTTACAGAGGGCATTTGATTTTTCCAGGTACATCCATGCCTGATTTAGGAATATGCAGGGTAGCACCTGGCCACTTCACATCAGGCCAGTTACTCATCTTCATAAAATCTCCGGTAAGGGTTAGGGAAAGATGGAAAATGCAAAGTGCAGAGAAGACAGCTCAATTTTTCACAGAAAATGTGTTCCAGAAACCAGTACTGACCCTGGGCTCTGTTTTTCCATTCTGTTACTTACTTATAAAGTACACCATAATTCCCCATTTGTTCACAAACATTTTTAAGTGCTTCCTTGTGAAATTTGAACATTTAAGGTCTGCTCAGGGCACCTTTTTCTCCAAATGCAAAGTCTGCAGTTTAGGGGAAAGTTGCCCCTGTCAGTTATGCCTTGATCCTAAAGCTCACCTAATAACTCATTGTAAAAAATGTGCATTTTCAGGGTATTCCAAAAGTAATTCAAAAAAAAAAAAAAAAGAGTTGGGAATGCTTGTGCTGCCAGAAACTGCTTATGTCCTCACCTGCAAGAAAGATACAACTGAGGCTAGATTTGCCACCAAACATTTCCCTATGTCTTGATTCTCTACTTGCAAAATACAGCTAGTCTTTCCTACACTTCTAATGCGAGTGCTCTTCAGCTTTTCCATCTCCAGGCTGAGGACTCAGATTCCTGGATCATTCCTCACAATGGGTGAGTGGAGAGAGGAAGCAGAACGGGACATACGCTGGTGGTCATGGAGCTGCGTGCTGGGGGACAAGAAGGGAGCTCCCTCCTCTTGGCGATCCCCTCCTTCCTGCTCCCTCTGGCTGCACGAGAAGCCCACAATAACTCTAGCCTGTCTACACTGCAGAATGTGAAGAAAAACCCGTCCCAACCCGGGCAGAAACGGCTGCCCCGCCGCAGAGCAGGGCAGCCCTGGAGCCGCAGCGTCCGAGCCAGCGTATTGACCCGTGTCTCTTCCCATGAAAGAGATGCTACATTCCCACGTTACACAGAAGGTGCTGGCCTTCCACCAACAGCGAGAGGGGAGAGAAGCAAACTGAGGAATTCGGGATGAAAGGCTGCCTTTCCACACCTTCCCCTCCCAGTTCTGCACACAGACCTTATGTGCAACATAGGCTGGTTTTATATGCAGGTCACTCAGTCATTCTTCTCACATGTACACCAGGCGCTGCTGGAAAATGTGGCCATTATCCATCAACTCCTTTGCTTTAGTCAGCTTCCAGCAGAAGAGTAATAGATGCACTTGTGTTGTCACATCATTGTCCAAAATGTCATGAAAAAAAAAAGTCCTGAACATAAACAACTCCCTAAGGAAATCACTTCTTAAAAAACATAGAAAAGAAAGCAAAGAAGAAAAAAAGAAAGCAAAGGAACAAAAGAGAAAGTGAAGAAGAAAGATGCAGAGCATCCCTTTTCATCAGGGGTGAGGTTATGCAGAAAAGTGCCTTTATGAGCTAGCTGTATGCCAGGCAAGATGAGAGTACCACTGCTGCTGTTGGTTCCACTAAGTTTACACTGCCTCAGAATAAAGCCACATGCAAGCACATTGCCTTCAATTTCCAGGATCCAGAATTAGAAAGGGTCTTCTCTTTTGGATATCATACATTAAGAGAGACATACCGATTTGAAGGGGTAAGTGCAATCCCTTCCCAGGGCACTTGCATTAAGATTCAAGCAGCGTGATGAGATGATCCTTTCAGGCAGTACAAATCTTCATAGACAGTAAAGGAAAAGCAGAGAAGAAAAAATGAAATCAAACATGACAAAAAGCAGTAGTCAAAGTTGGAAGGAAAAGAAGGTTGGGCACTCAAACCTGAGTGTGACAGTGGGATTTCCTTATGCGGCCAACCTCTCATCTCCTTTCAAAGGATCTGCTAAATTTAAAGAGTGAACTGAGAAAAGCCTCATGCTTATTCACCACCAGGTAAAATGCAGTCAAGAATGTAGATCTTCCAAAGAGGAGAATCAGAACGGGAGAGGAAATAACACCTCTTCTAAAGAGGTCCAAAAGGAAGTTTTGGTGGTATGTCACCTCTACTCCCAAATGCCTCAAAAATCCTACTTGGGAGGACAGAAAACCCTGCAGAGTAGCTGCCAGGCACGAGGGTCTTATGATATCAACAGATGTTTTCACAATTGCAGTTGCAAATGAGTAACATCAAAACCTCACATGGAAGGATAAATTAAAATGAGATCTCTGCATAGTATGATTTCTTTGAATTTCCCTTTTACACAAACACTGTTTGTGACACAAATACTAAGCTGGAGCAAAAAAGATGCTCGCAAAACTCAGATAAAATGAAGCTGAAGTTACAGAAGCCTGCAGGAATCTGGCTCTGAGACAAGCAACACTGGCAGTTAGCCTAGCCCATGCAAACTTTGAAAAGGGATCTTTTGACTTGATATAGCACTACGTACCCTTGGAGACACCAGGTAGAGCCGGATCTGCCTTGGATTTTTTAACTGTGTTTGCATATACCTGATAAGTAACTGATGCATGGGAAATGAACGGGGAGCTTTCAGTCACTTTGGCTTCACATACAAACACAGGCAGCTGCACGAGAACCAGCAGCAAATACTGCAGCTCAGACATTCCCATGGCGTCTCCAATATGGACGTGCTTTAAATATCACAATATAAAGTTTTTCACACTGCATAAGTGATGCTGGCATGACTGTTAATGTCACTCCTGGGAAAAAGCTGCAGAGAGCAAAGGGGATTGGATAAAAACAAAGATAATAGATACTATATAAACAGTACTCTGGCTGAAAATCTAGAGAAAAGAGACGTAAGGGACACAAGATGCGAAATGAGGAGGGAAGGCACACAAAGGAAAACACACAGCGCTCTTCACATTCAGCCTTCAAGAACAAGCTTCCCATTTTTTTCTAGGAGCCAAAACAGTTCTAAAATCAGCCTCAGTGCACAGCCTAAATTTGTATCTAGTGCCAGGCTTGTGTCTGCATTAAATTCCTCCACAGTGCAAGATGCAACACTGTAAATAGGCTCATTTGAGTTATTTTATCAAATTGTGTTAACTTTCTCTCTTCAGCATTCTCAGGGGCCGGCAACACCGAGACGTGCAGGAAATGTAAATCACTCCCTTTTGATATGATAAGCGTGCCAGTGAATTGCATCCGAGAAATCAGCTCGGGATGATAGCTGGGAACTCACTGCAAGGCCCCGAGCTGCGGCGCGGTGCCGGCAGGGCGCGTTTCGGCCGGCAGGGCAGCGCGGAACAGTCTCGGGAGCACGAAGCGCAGCACGGAACGCGCCGCGGTCTGGAACGCTGCGCAGCCCCGCGCCAACAGCCGCGAGGTCAGTATGCAATTAAAGGATGCCAACAGGTGTTAAACACAACTGTGTATTTGTGTACGCAAATATGTGAGAGAGTTATATTAAATATGAATAACTCCCTAGAACAGCGACAGCCAGCATGCTGCGGGATATTATCTATTTACCAAGCAAACTCTTGCATTTATAAGTAACCACACGAATGCAGTATTTGCAAGAAACCTTTTGTGCTAAAGAAGGTTATTAGAATCGTTTTAATCACATACAATTTACTTAATTTTTCTCCCTGAAAAATTCAGCTGATATCAGAATGCTAATAAGTATAAACAGAGTGTGCAAATAGTTGCTCTCTCAAAGCCTTATTTTCATGTTTCAATGCCACTGCTAACGACCGGACCAGGACTCCGCTGAATTTAGGTACTGCACAAACACAAGACAACAAGCTATCAGAACCCTAAGGAATTTGCTGCCGTAGCAGAATAGAGGCAGCAGATGGATAGAGACAGAAATAATCAAGAAGTGCTAGTTAACAAGGCAGAGTGAGTCTCAGCAAACCCAGCCCGGTACAGGCACCGCGACGAGGACGAGGACGAGGACGAGCGGCGCCCGGGGTGGCCGCGCTGCCCCCGGCCCTGCAGCTCCTGCCGCGGGCACCGACCGCTGCCTGGAAAACTGCCCCCTTCACCCACTTGTGCATCGTTGCTTTTAGCATGCAGACACCAAACGGCCAAGGATCAACAGGCCTGACCTCTCTCTGCAGCACCCAGCGGAGTAATGTGCAAATTGGTCTTACAGGCAGATAAATTATACTTTTATATATATATATATATATATATATAATATCAAATACATAATGTGTGCACCTATATATATATACACACACACACACGTAAAGATAATAAAATGGCTTCTTCATAATGATGTTTCTTAATAAGCTGCTCAACAGAGTATGCCTACATGCACACAGGACTGGACCTAGAATTACCAAATACAAAAAAGTGTCAGATCTTGGAGTTATCCATCAATATGTGAGCAATAACACTGGAATTTGCTGGCTGGAATTCAGCTCTTCTCAAAGTCTTCAATGTATTTATTATTGTTGTTTTCTAAATTTTATACTCATTGTTTTTTTCCTTTGATGCTTCTCAGACCAAAAGCCACCAAAAGACAGTATTTCTTAGAGTCAAATGTTAAGGAGAATGTGCCCTGAACAGTTAGGTATGTTTCATATCTACTAATTATATTACTTCCACAGTAAGATTTGTAGCAAATTGCAAGGTAATAAGGCAGTTCCCTTATTGGCATGATCAGGAAAAAAAAATAGCATGCAAATGGACCACGCTTGCTCTTAAATCACCATTAGTAAATCTGAATCCCTATGTCTGGTAGTTTCAAATCAAGCTTATTTAACTTGCAAAAGTAGGTCAGGTTTTATTGATCACCTCTAATGCTTGTAAAAGTGCTCTTAAACTGAGAATAATGAGAGACATAAATACACAGCACAGTTTGTAAAGGCTCACTAAAAAAAAAAAAAAATGTGACAACATTTACAGCCTTCAATCTACACTGTTCTTTGTGCAACTTATATATTCACTGGATTGCATATGCTCGCCAATTCATTTTAGAAATAAATAAATAAATAGAGACCATCACCACTTTACCAGGATGGAGGTGGATTAGTATTTGTGGACAAATATTAACTTCCAGAATACATTCACAACATACAAGCCCATTTACTTCTTAGTTATTATTCCACAACTCTTTTTCTTACTGCAGTATTTTGTGACTGGATTTCCTACTCAGAGTTCATGCTTTGCCCTGAATTTTGAACTGCTGGTGACATTATTCTAGTTGTTACGGCATCATGTAAACTGCTCTCAATTAAGCAGAGTTCCTTCTCCTACACCTTTCAGAGAGGGACCATGAGATCTGTAACACCGATGAGGTTATTAAATAAAGAAGCACTCTTTGAAGAAGCCAGGCTTTAAAGGAATGGGATGACAAATACAGGAAATAAAAATACATGATGAGGCTGAAGACCAGCGATCCACTGCTTAGCAGGGAAATAAGAGAATATCTAAGAGTTGCAGCATTCTCCACCCACGCAGACACGCACAGACCTAACACACAGGGAGACTCGTGCGCAGTCTTACCTGGTACAAGTTCTTGTTTCCTTACCCCAGCTTTTCATAACGAGTTTCACTTACGAAACACCTCTCAGAGAAATGAAAAGTATTTTTCTAAGCAAAATTAAGCATGATTTTCATTTTGTTATTTTTCATGTTATGCTAAAATAAATTCTCAATGGGTTTTTTGATTGATATCAGCTACATAGCTCCCATTCCAACTATTAAACATTCATTTTTATGGTTATTCTAAACATAACCATATTTGCAGGCACAAACCCACCTCTGGTTAATGTACTAGAACAGAGACAAGATCTCTGGATTTTGTTCTCCTGAAGACTTTTTGTGTGCACTCAGACAAGTTATTCAATCCTTACCCAGCTCTCCTCCTCCACCCAATGAACAAGTGCATAAACAGCTAGGCACCTAGGTCACTCTCTGGGGCTATGCTGGAAAGCCGCTAATAGACAGCATAAACCCCCATCATCAAATGCTTATTAGCCTCCAAAGTGGAGAAAACAAGTAAGTAAAACCAGATTACCCTGACTGAAGTTGGTAAATATTCACTGATGAGCAGTTACAGCATCATTTTCTATTACTTATTTTAATGAAATGTCACCTTAGAAACTCAAAGGTACTTCCTCATTATTTTGGCAATGGGAAACTTGGGCAGTTATTTTCCAGGAAACACGGTCTGCCTGACAGGTCTTAAATGAATAAAACTGATATTATTACAATTATCGTTAGAAGATGTGTCTCATCAAAACGTGTCTGGATTTTAATTGACAAGGTCTGGGTTAATGCTGTGAAAATGCCAATGAAAGCAAAGCCCGTGGCTCCAACTAATTGTCAGCACTGAGCCAGCCCAACCTCTAACCCGGCACAGATTTATCACTGCGCACACCGCACTCCTGACAGGCAACATTGGAATTAATCATGGACAAGGAGAAGTTCCTCCCAGGCAGCAAGGAGCAGGCGTGTGCTTCCCCGTCCACCCGCTCCGGTGCCGTGGAGAGGGAGCCGCCAGCTTCCTCACGAGCAGCTTGTTCAGAGCTGCCACCTTTTCTTTTAAGAGCATCGCGAGGGAGACTTGGAGTGCTCCCCAAAGGAGCGGCACACACACACTAGCTGGTGCAGGCTGCCGTGTGCGTATGACCCCGTTCCCCCCAGCCTCCCTGACCGTCCTTCCCGGCACCAGCTCCACCAGGAGCTATCTGCCTCCACGCCGGGTGGGTGGCCGGGGTCATGCATGAGCACAGACTCCATCACTGACGCTACGGAGCTTCCCTAGTCCCAATTAAAGCCTCCCACGGGATCTGCCTTCCCCAGAAGGACAGGTCCAGCACGCAGCTCTCCCACCCTGCTCTGCTGGGCAATGGCCCCATCCTCAGCAGCCGCTACGCAGCGTGCCCGGCCTGGCCGCTATCGCTACACGCTCACATGGACTCATCCCAAACCGGAGGAGCTTTTTTTAGTACTAAACTACGCAAGGAGCAGCCCCCACTTGGACCACCCGGCAAGGGAAATGAGGGCCACATCCAGCTGGCAAGCAGCTCGCTGAGCTCCCTCGGCGGCTGTCACTGCTCACAGGGCAGCGGGCCACACTGATACACAGCACAAGAGAGAGTCAAAATCTCAGGAAAGAAGCCAGCAAGGACCGAGGCCCAAGCCCAAGCACAGGCCCAGGACAGGCCTCCTCTCTGGTCACGGCACCCCAGCAAGGTACAACCGTGTGCAGAATCATTTACAACCTCCTTACTTCAGGCGTAAACACGGTAACACTTGGGAAGGTCCTCAAAGCTGCAGTGGCAGTGAGCATCACTTTCCACACTCAACTCTGCAAGGAAGAAAAAAAGAGAAAGCTGTGAGAGACATCCTGAATTCTCTATATTTTACTTATATTTACTCTATTCCGGTATGCTGACACAGCCCCTCCAGGGTTTTGCCAGGCGAAGGACAGAAGCTGAAAACCTCCTGTGCCGAGAGGGGCATCACGTCCGCCAGGTAACGGCGTGCTCGCAGGCCTTGCATTATTTGCCCTCTTCAGCCTTTACCATGAATGTTCCTGGCATTAACTTTGCCATCTGCGTGGACTATGGGCTCACCGTGACACAGCTGGAGCAGCATGCATCTGATGACATGACATCTTGCATGACATCTCATGCAAAATTATGAGTCCCTTCCCATGTGACATTAAAGGAAGAAAACACAAGAGCATTTGTAAGAAAGGTACAAGTATCCTAAGAAGTTGGGGACCAGCTCCTCAAGTTGGGGAAAAGGCAAAGGCCCACTAACACCCACAGCCCCTAAGCTTGTCTGCTGTGATACAAAAGGAGCTATTAGGCAACTTACAAAGAAACAAAAAAAGGAACTTCTCTCTCATCCGATGACTAGGCAGGAGAGGATTATAGACCAGATTTGTTGTGAAGAAGGAAAAAAAAGATGTCTTGCTTTGGGGGTTCTTGTGCCTGGTGGCCTGCCTGTGCACTATGCAGAGAAGCAGAAACACGGTGTTCCCTTTGGATCTTCTTGCTTCTCCCAAGTAGGAGAAGCAACCTCAGCCATTCCTCTTCCCATTCACCTCCAGAGAGTCTGTCTCTTTGCTTTTTATTGATTTATCTTTCTCTACACATTCAATGCAGAAACAACAAGCTGGATAGCTCCCATTAAGTGATGCCAAGGAGAACTCTCCATTCACAGCTAATGCTCAGCTGCAGCATTCCCTCTTATTTCCAAATGTTCTCAGGATGTTTCAGCTTCCCTTCATTAAACGTATTTGTAATTATTTACTGTATATCTGAAGAATTGATGCAATATGTTGCACTTCCAAAAACAGGACCCAGGCTGAAAAAGCACTTAAAAAATAAAAATTTTTAAAAATCAGCATCATAGCACTAGAAACAAGTTTCTGTTGATGTGCAGGTAGAGCTCAGGAAGGCAAATCTCAAAGCCACATCATGATGATTTAAGCTAATGACTTTTACTATGTAAGGATTTGATCTCTTGCAAAATCCTAGGTATTTCTTAGGGCATAATATTCCTTAGTGAACAGCCAAGTTAGTCAAGAGCCATAAGCATTTCTTGCCATAAAAATCTGCAAAAGCTTTCGGGCAGCCTGAAATGAAAGCTTGAACAGTCTGAAGAATCATTCTGGTCTAAAAAGAGACTCTTAACACAGCAAAATAGTTTCATAACACTTCACACCAGCTAACATTGCAGCTTTACAAGGCTGTTGCCATCATACACACCAGAATCCTTCCAGGCTAAGCATAGACTTCATTGAAGAAAGTTACAACAAACGTTCTTTTTTTTTTTTTTTTTAGCTAAGCCCCAAACAGGCATTTACAGAAGTTGTCAGGGATTCCCCAAATACTAACTCTTTTACTCTTTTAGGCTCTTTCTTGGATTCCACAGACTTAGGTAGGAAAAGACATCTTTGCACTTTATTTGAAGTGTGCCGTGTTGGTTCTGCAGTGCTCAATTCAAGCCACCAGGACCCAGCAAGCAAATGTGACACCAGAATAGCACCCAAAACACACATGGCATTGAGGTTTCCAGCAATTATTTCTGTGACCATTAAGACAGAGATTGTTCAGGGACAGAGCTGTCCTTTGGGTAATTATATCCCCAGGGCTACATGGTGCTTGTCAAAACTTTGTTTTCAACCTCTACCTCATAGGTCAGCTTTGTGGATCATTATGAAATAAATATGTCATCCTGATGGCAGTTTCCTTAGTCACTCTCAAATGCAGAAAACATAACAAGCTGTAGCTTGTCTGAACTTGAACATGAGCTAGTTATCACTACAAAGAAACAAAAGAGATTTCACACTGACTTCTTACTGCTCACGTGTGACTTCCCTGTCATAAACATTGACCTTTATCAGCTGGGATGTGTGCTTAATCTAACCATCACCCTGGACAGGGTCACAGCTGCAGACAGAGTAGTGAAGGCCCTAGAGCATCCCAGGTGTGTCCTTCCCTCCGAGACTTTGTCCTGGTAAAATTCCCACTATTCCCAAAAGGAAATGCAGTATTCTCATCTTTTTATGTGATGTTCTAAGTTTGGAAAATAAAGAGTGCCTTAACTGCATGGCAGAAGAATGGTAATTCACAATTAATTTTCCATATGAACTGCTGGCCATCCTCCTCTTCCTCTCTGCTAAGCTACAAATTGCCCGGGGACACTTCTCCAAGAGTAAGCATGGCACAGAGCAAGAAGCATTGGATTATTATTTAATACTTTACAGTAATAAACTAGCCAAAAATAAGATGCAACGAAGCTGAGGTGCAAGGAGAGCAGTACCAAAGCGAAGACAGCCCTGCCTGAAGCTGCTTATCATCCAAGAAGTGCAAAAATGAAAGGGAGACAAAAACAAGATGAGGATGATGAAAGCATCTCGCAGAAGGTGGAACCCTCCTGGATTGAGAGCCAGGCAATTTCAAAATGTCTGCAGACCCGACCCCAAAGAAACCCCCCTTCTCCACCCCAGCATGAGCCTGCCTCCATGGGATGTCCAGCAGCAACGGCTTTTGGGAGGACAACAAGCCCTGGCAGGTAACTGCTTCATCTCTCAGAGGAAGAAGCTCTACTTGGTCAGACTTTGTTTAGTGTTTATCACTTCTTCTCTATTACTGGAGTACTAAGTAATGACAAGAAGATATTCAGCCCCTGCAGAAGAAAGTTCGCCAAAAGAAAATAAACCCTCCTCAACATTGCTCTCTGAAGCAGCACTCAAACTTCACAGGCTGGGAGGCAAAGTACCAAGCTGACAGCTGAGGAATGAACCTATCTGTATGACTTTGGGCAGATCCATTGACTTCTCAGTATTTCAAGAGTATAGGACTACTTTACTACTGTTTCAGTACTGATATCTTAAGAGCTCCAGGTTTGGAGTTCCTTATTTTCTTTGAGAAATTCAATTCAGTTCTGATAGTGATAACAGTTTTTAATTCACTCTGTATCAAGATGCTTGCTATCAGAAATTGTACTTTGATATATGCCAGGTTTATAAATTCAATAAAAATGCTATCAAGGGAAGTCGGGTGTACAGGGTTGCAGAAGTGCTGTCATCAACATAACTTGTAGCTTAAAAGCGAGACTGCTGATCTTGCAACAAAATATGCAAAACAATAGCCATTACATTTCCTCACCTTGGCAAAATAGGTCAGAAAAACACTAGAATATTAGTCATACAAACAAGCTCAGTCTGCTTTACTGATGTACCATGCACTCACTGATGAAAAACATATGTAAGAAGTGATCCTACACACAGTCGAATTTTCCTAGGATTCTGGTATGCAAAAATTCAGTCAAGAAGAATATAGAGTTAATTCAGTAAAAGGTTTACAATGTGAATCAAGCAGATATCCCTGGACACTCCAATTAAACTTTTACTTTCTAATGCAGGAGGAGAATCTTATTAATAGATTTTTCAAATACAAGAATAGACCTACACCTCTTTTCAAGGCAGTGGAAAGTCACATTAAGGTCTTATTTTTGCCACCCAAACTGTAAGGCATGTAAAATCATTTAATAAGTCAGATAAAAAGCAAGAAAGATATGAAGAGAGAATCATCTAATATAGGGAGTGACAAAAGGACACTTGTACCCTGCCCTGCTTTAGGGCAAGAAGGGTTTGCTTTGACAGGTGATATCCTCTCCTCATAGAAACCTTGCTTTGTGGATATGGGACCAGTTACACCGCAGTTACACAAGGGGATCTTTTTAACTCAGGAGGATTCCCAAGTTAGGAATAGGAAATTAAAAAAAAAGAAAAAAAAAAGAAAAAAAAAAGAAAAGAAAAAAGTGAGACTGCGATTAAGCTTTCCGAAAATACAAATAAAATCACAGTTTAAACAAAGCAAAGGAAAAAGTCTCAAAGCAACTCACAGGAAAAAGGTAAAGTATCTTGGGAATTTATACCCATGTAATAAAGACAATTAATTGCTATGAGATCTATAAAACACATTAAACAAGCGAAGATTTCTTTTTTCACTTCTACTTATACGAAAAAATTTATTAACTATGTTTAATGCTACTTATAATTTTTTTCTGATATATCTATTAAATGTGCTTTTTCAGCAGGACATTGAGTTTTAGTAACAGGATTCTACTAATCTAAAAACGAGCAATTTAAGAAAAAATACTACCATTCATGTTATCTCCAATTCAGTTAAAAATAATGCCTTACACAGTAAGATTACCATCACCACAATCGCATAAGTGCTGTTAAAAGAGAAACACCTTATTTCACATAAGCAAACAACATTATGTTGCAAAGACGAATGTGCTTAGACAAGTGTTATTTGGACCCAGCTTGCCATTTCCAGCAGAAATGCACAGTCAGAGGTGTTGTGCTGAAAATGCGGGTCTCTGTCTTCTGGTGCTGCTGCAATCACTGAACTAAAACTCCCCTATGACAAAAAGACACCAAGAACTGATCTGGATCAGACTGGTGGCCTCAGTCAAGGAGATCCATGTCCAACTCCGTGCTCTGTCCCGCAGGCTCTCCAGCAACTCAGCCAAGGTCCAGCTGTGGGCATCCCAACGCACACATTGCACTTAGGCTACCACACACATTTCAGAGATATCGATGCTGGCTCCTTAGACGTGACCCAAAAGTGACTGCGTCCTTAGTGTCTCTCTTTAAAATGGGGACAAGCAGCACTTCTCTCTGATAGAACAGTGTCATGAAAACAGACAAATTAAAGACACTGGTGGTCAGTGATGCCAGTAAGTTTGCAGGAGCTCCAAAGACAGAGAGGAAGAATGAAAACGGATCTTAACTCATCTACTGAACAACAGAGGCATTGCCAACTCTTGAAATGTCAGCGAGAGCTTCACAGTCTGCAATATTTTTCTTAAAGATCAAGAGTTGCCATAAATACCTGAAATAAGGTCATTAACAGCAAGTTTTTAGCCCAAATGGTCACTAAAAGTAAGAAAATGGAACCAAAGCTCGACCTAGAGTCTGATGCCTAAATATTGAGTAAGCCAAAAATGGAGGAAATGCAGCTGGGAAGTTCTGCACCGTTCTGTGCAACCTCCAACTCAGATTAACGCTCACTGTAGCTAGGACACTACAGCTCTCCTTAGTTTGTCCCCCCCTCCCTTCAAGCTGCAACAGCACAAAAATCATCCAGCAGTCACCCAAATCTGGTAAGAGCCCCCATCACTTGCAAATGGCAAGGCAACAAGCAAAACACACACACTCAGAAGGAGTAGAAGGAAAATTTACATCCTTTTGCTCCTAAATCTCAAACAGAAACACAGAACAAAACAAGCTGTTAGTATTTCTACCTCATAACAGAGCAAAAGTATTTCTGCACATGAGCCAAGAAGTCCTCTTGAGTATGAAATACTCCTCCTACAGCCTTCCCCCTCTAGGTATTACAACCACAAGAGCAGTAGCCTGGAAGATGGCAACAAAATCCTGAGTGATGTTTAACTGCTCTGTTTATAAAACAGATGCTGCTGAAGCGGATAGATAAGGAAGAAGTACTGCAGTGCTAGCAATGGTAGGACTCTCCAGTCCCTGACACAGGCCTTCTTTTCTTTTAAAATGTCTGGAAAAATTAATAACCTATGACATGGCTGGAACAAACTTGTCCTGACCCTCACCATCTCCAAGCTGAGCAGGTCACTGAAGTTATTTCCACCAACTTCCCCTGCAGCCAAGGGGATGGGCAGGTGCCTCCAGAAACCATTGTGCAGGAGACCCATGAGATGTCCGGCCCAAGCCTCCTCCTAGAAATGCCTCACTGACTACCTATGGAGCACAATTAATACCTAAAACACAGATGGCTAATTTAAGTTGGAAAGTTCCTATCCGCTATGGCACTGTGCAACAGTACGCTGTGCCCAGAGCCTCCTGCAGCGCTGTGCTGAAGCACGGGAATTTTGTTTGTTGGTTTTTGTCTCGTTTGTTTCCTCCCCCAACACCGTGCATGAGTGTTATATTGTTGCTGCACTTTCCTCAACAAGACTCTACTGCTGGTTCAGTAATGAGAAGAAGCCAATACACATGTGTTAAAATACGTATAGCATCATCTGACATCATTCTACTGAGACCTAAGAAGTAATACTTTAAAATTCATTTCTTTAAAAGCAAACTTTCCCTTGAAAGAAACAATTGGCCTATATAAAAGAAGCCATAGTACCAAAGGCAACATTACTGTAAATGCTCCTCACAGCAGAGGCTCTTTCCACAGGGCATTTCTCAAATCCTGAGCCTCAACTTCTTGCTAAAGTAGCATTGTATATTTTCTTACACAAAAGCAAGGAAGTATTTCTGTATAAGAGCCTCCATGCATGCAAAAATGTTAAGTGCCACACAGCAAAGGGAGCATGTAAGATAACGCAGAAACTGGTATTTTTCCTATCCTTGGCAAATAACAAGACTATACAAATCATTAGGGAAAACACAAGGCTCTATTACAAATCAGTTGCTTTGTTTTTCTTTCCTCTCTGGCCCGCTGAAATGCGGTCATTAGTGAAATGCAACAAGTTAGACTTTCAAAATGCAGATGTCTATCAACAAGTCTACATCAACAGCAGCAAAACAACACCATCAATGAGCATTTTATTCAATAAAACCCTAGATAAAAAGCCTGAGACTTTGAAAACACATCATACTTGATGAATATTATGCAAACCCAGAAAGAGTAAAGACTATTTACCGAGGCAGCATGAGTACGGCATGTACATTACAACAAACATCAAGGCTGGTAGTTATTCTATTTTCCCCATATTCAGATACTAAAAAAATAGAAAAAGACAAAAGCAGAGGCAAAATCACACACCTTACCAAACCTGATAGTTATGTTGGACAGCTCGTTTCAGAGTAACATTGGTGTGACAGTAAGTTCCTCAGGTGACCACCAAAGGCAATTCCTTTCTAAGCTCTCCAGAGGCTCCAGCTCACCCTTGTCCCTGAGGAAGATGCAGAGTCCTCCAGCACTTTAGAGCCTCAGCTGCAAAAGATGCTGTTGAAAAAATGAAAAGAGAAGAAGGTGTGGCATTAAATTCTAGGGTCAGTTATTTGGCAGACTTGGAGCAGAACATAAGGCGACATCTGATAGGAATGAAATGTCAAACCAGGACACAGAGTCTGTGACAATCCATCATATGTGGCACCTTCTGAGGGCAATCTTTGAATTCAAGAACTGTGGTCCAAAGCTATTCCTGTTTTACAATGCTTTAATAGTGTCCCAGCACCAGAAAATGAATGCCAGCCTGGATGCATTTTATTCCAGTCTGAGATCATACTAAAAAAGTAAGTAGTACACTTCTCCACAGGGAATATTTTAATTCATTACGACATTCCTGCAAAATAACAGGGCTTTCATATTAAAAGCACAGACATAGCCTCAGTCTTAATACTTTGCACTCTTAAAGCATCCCTCATTCAGGGAGTTCAAAGCTCCTAAGTAAGCAATTACATTAGGCGTTATGGCTAATGGCAAGTGTTGACTGCTACCCGATATTCAACGACAGGTTCCTGAAGTTCTGTCCCTAAATCAATCGTTAGAGACAGGTAAATGGCCTGAGGCTTTCGGGGAGGCTGGGAGGCGCGCACCACCACGCTTCAAGCTCGTGTTTCTCCTCAGCTGCCGCAGCACAGGCAGAGGCGCCTCAGGGCCTCATGGCGCCTCATGGAACCAGCCGCGCGGCCGCGCACCGGCCGGCACCACGGAGACGGCGCGAGGCAGACACTGTCCTTGTGCCTCCTCTCATGCGCCCTTGTGTAATGAATTGTGCACAGAAGGATTCTGATTTTGTCTAGAAACACAAAAACAGAATACACAGATATATTTATTCCTCAGAGGTCTCCTATGCAGGAAAAAGTCAATGGCAGGTCTAAATACCACAAAATCCCACTATGGCTTTACAAAGTCCCAAATCCATGCGCAGATTGACAGTACCAGGAAAACCTGGTTACCTTTTGGGCTTGAAAGAAGGAAGACTTCAGCAATCAGTGAGTGAAACCATTCACATCACAAGTTATATTACTTCCATTTTTTCCTCTGTTTTTACCAAAAGTCTGCAATAGCAATCAGTCACCACAAACCAGAATAACCAACTGTATTCACTCTTTTCAGTGAATCACTACCCAAATCACTTCACCGGGCCTTGCATAAGTGGTTTATGCTATCTATCATGCCTAAAGGCTCCACAAGTGGAATTGCTTGTGAGATACGTACAGGAGCATCAGGATGGCAGAGCCCACGCTTACGTTTCTTGGCACACATTTGCTTGCATGGAAGTGACCTGAAAAAGTGTTGAGACCACATTTTTCGTATTTCAGACTGCCTGCATCTCTCAGACTCAGTCATGAAGGACAAAAGTAGACCTTTATAGTTGGTACCCTCCTCCATCCTAATGATAATGTCCTTCATTTCAAATAGCAGATGAAAAATCAGACTGCCAACTGAAATGGCTGCTGAGTGACTTATGGGTAGAGGAATGGCTGATGCTGCAGTAGTTTGCAGGCAAAAGCAACCTAACTCTACTGCTTTTAAGGGATTTCTATCTCTGGGGACCAGAGTTACAATTACTTTTTCCATTTTCCTCTTAAGGTTGCAATGCAAAAGAAAAAAAAAAGTGAGGAAGAAAATCAGTTGTACATTTTTGTGTATTAGCTGCAGTATCAATTGAACTGAAGAGCAGAAGGAACAGTAATGAGACTAGACCATCATTTCAAGCTTAGTGTAGGAATCTGGTCTAAGGTTGGAAGAGATATGTTTTTGAAAGCTTTTATTTAGCACAGCTTGTCTGTGCTTCTCTGAAGCAAATCTCTTTAGTGAGGAGAAGTAGGCACATTGCCTTAATACACTGCTATGCATGCACTTCGAGTTCCTGCAGCGTCTGAATTCCTGCACTGGGTGGATCATAAATTACAGTGCAGGCAGAAGAGTGCACTTCCAGCTCTTGGCAAAGACAGAATAAAGCTTCCCTCACTACTAACCACTACCATTACGGGAATGTGAGCACAGCATCAGAGAGCTGGAGGAGGTTGCTGCAAATCCCACACAAGCAGCTGCCTGAGCCAGGCTCAGAATAGCCGAGCAATCCTTCCCTCCCTGATGTCATCCTACCCAGGTGCAGGGGGACGTGTGGACATGCAGGGTAAAGCAAGAAAATTGAATGACTGGGCAGCACATCCCTGCTCCAGTGCAAGTGCTCGTTGCAGACGTCATTCAACTCCAGGTACACGGTAATTAAGTACAACCTGTGAGCAGGGTTCCTGTAAGCAGCAATATGCAAAAGCTCCAGCCTGAATTCAACCTGCCTCCTCTCTCCTCAGAGCATGCGCATCACACAAACATGCATGTAAATGTCTATAGGCAGAGCGGCTGGTAAGTGACTCGGAGGAGATTAGGGAAAACTTGGCATTGCTCCTATTTGAAACAAACCCCAAACTGGACATACAGAAATGTCCCGTGAACTAGAAATCCCACAATTTCAGTATTTCCAGTGGAGAATGCACAAGCTTACTCTAAGAGCAAGTATGAGCTGTCCAAAGTAACTATACACATTATACATAACCAAACCAATCAAAGATTAAGTTCAAAGACACCACTTCCATCTCAAGATGTCCCCAAACCACAAATCTATGAAGACAAGGAGAATATCTCAAAGGAAGCCTTGTCATGCCTTTGCCCTGCTCCTACATTCTTCCTTAGGCATCTGCTGTTGACGACTGACAGGCAAAGACCACCACCCAGCTGCATCCCTACCTGAGCCCGTGCAGCCAGTTTGCGTCCTGCTGTCCAGAGCTCAAGACGCAGCTTGGTCCTTGTGGCTAGTAATGACCACATCAGTGAGTATTTGTGAATTCATACTAGATGAAAAGACCTATCTGGAAACCGAACATTCAACTTGCAAGCACACATTGCAAATAGTGGGAACGCACATGAGTATCAGCCTTGTGAAAAATTAAACCTATCTAACTGCAAGTGGAGAAGAGAGTTGGGCATAGAAAGGATTCATTATTTAAGGGGTCTGGTGGCTTAGAAATAACAGAAACAATATCTCTTGCCTAAATATTAAAGTTCTTTTAATTTTACTGCGAGTATAGCCACTAAGAATTCAAAACTCTGTGGTGCAAACATGCAGACAAGCACAACTTACAGTGCAAGAACGAGACAGGGATCCTGGAACATGCTCTGAACACAGTAAGGGATTAGTGAACATATCTCAAATTAGACCTTGTGCATGAGTCCTCATACTCTAGTCCTCATACTCCTCATAGCAAGTAAACCGCTACATTTTACCATAACACTCAGGATTGAGTTTTTTTTTTTAAAAAAAAGGAGAGCGAGAGAGAGAGGTCTTCAGGATAGTGGTGCTTAAAAGGGTCCCATCACACCCAACAGTTTCAGGCAAAAGCAAACATATTCAGCTACCTCTGGGGACGCTCCTGACTCTTGATGGCTCAAATCCTAAAGGCAATTGGCTTCTACATTTTACAGGATTTTTTTTTCCTCTGCTCCTGCTGCGTCGAGGAAGCTGCAGGATCAACAGCTCATCCTGCCAGTTTCATCTCTCTTAAAGATTTTACATCAATTTAGTGTAAAGGTGACACCATGGAACAGGAAAATAAAATGAGACTTTGAATGCCTCCTTCCAGGAAGCTAATGTTAAAAAATTGGTAGCGATTGAACTTTGGCACCTTTCCAACTGTAACACTTACAGCATTGCCCACAACTGTGTCCCAGGCATACTTTGTCATTCACAATAGCTGAGTAAAAAATATAAATAAAGCAGAAGTCACCAGCAATACTGACACTCAGCTGTTTTGAGACTTTTCTCCTTCCCTGCCAACAAAACAAATAGTGGAAGCAGCACTGCAAGTCTGATGAATTTGGTGGAGCTAGGGTCTGATGAACTCACCCAGGAAACATATTCAATTAAATAATGCAAGGTAATAACAAAATGGAGAATATGTCACCTAATAGGAATATAATGGAATACTATGACATCGTTGAACAATAACGCTTCCTTTTTTTTCTTTTTTTTTTTCTTTTTTTTGGGGGGAGGGGGTGTCTTAAGAGCAACCCAAGAGTATCCAGGAAAAGGAGCGTGAGCGCAGGAGGTAACCATGCTTGTCTTGTGCACTGTTCCCGTCACAGAAGTGTTAACCGAATGTTACACAGCACAAAAGTACGATCAATGCCTTAGACGACGAAATGCTAACGCACGGCACGTGTCTTGTCGCTGCCTAACAGTAAACAATTTCTGAAAATGGAACCCAACTCACACAGTGGAAATATTTCCAGTTTGAAATAAAATATACATCTCAAAGACAAGAACTTACATTAACGAGGGCTGCTTCTCAAGTCCAAACATACCAAGTTGCTACGCGGTTGACCTGCCTAGCTAGTATCACTGTTCTTACTATTACTACTACAGTCTGGTCACATACAAAGTAAGTTCTCTTGGGCCCCCAACGCAGGAAAGTTCTTGCAGCCACAGACATGAACATCTGCCCTTGTTCTGCAGCTCTTTGGTGAGACTGTTGCTTCTTCTGTCTGTTCAGTTGAAAGCAAGGATAAAGTGATGGCAGTGCACATGCCCTGGCAAATAGTGATTTCAGAGAGACAGAAACACGCTCTTGTCTTTTCTATTCTGTAATGCAGTTATATGCCAGGAAGAGGAACATGTTTATTACGAGAACGTTCAATACCTTGGATCTCTTTACCACAGCTGATACCATAATAAGTGGATGGTATTACAGGATCAGGGCATTAAAGCATAAGCCTTTTATAAACATACTGCATTTCTCTTTCTCTTTATCAAAGGTATTAGCTTGACCACTATTAACTTTACTCGCATTTGAACTCGATGCGGTTGCATTTTGCCACACAAAATTGACAAATTATTTCTACATCTCATTCAGACACATTTTCCCTTTTCTTTTGCTTTCTTTTTTCCATTTTCTGGTCTGGGAGCTCCATTTTACATGCTGCAGATGAAATTTCTCAATAATTCTGGCACTAGCTTCTGCTCTCACTGAAATTGGGGAGATTTATTACAGACCCACACTAAGGGTGTTCATAAGAAAATACTGTCTCTGCTGTACTCCAAATATGTCAGTCTTCAGAGATTTCTGCATCTTGTTATTGCCATTTCTTTCCTGGTTTTTTGTTGGAAAATGAATAAATAAATAAATGCATATCTCCATCTACTGTTAAATGTCAGTGCTAAGCAAACCTTTTGTCCCTTGCTAAGGTTACTTATCTCTGAAGTCATATAAATAACTAACTACATTGTTTATCTCTGTGAAACATATTGGAATAAGCTGGTATGCCAAATGTTACAGAAAATAGAAGTATATTGGATTCTATGGCACACAAAGGACATACACAACTGTCAGTTTTCAAAATGGAATCTGAGCAGAGTTTTCAGTTATTAATTCAGATTACTGTTCTCAATGGTTTGATATTAAAAAGCACACATAACATGAACATCTGATGCATTTGTCAAGAATCTAAGATGTGGCTCTCCTTTGGTATACTAAACCTCATATAGTTGTATTATCAAAAAAAAAGTTTTTAAATCATATTTCAAACTCTAAAAAGTTTTGTCTGCTAAATTAGTTATATACAATACACTGTCACTCTGAAGTCCCACCTATTGCTGCAGTTTTATGTTGCAGCCCAGGGGAAAGGTAAGAGTCAACCAAGTCCATGAACAACACACAAGGTTGGCCTTGCTCAGTGCACAGATCTGAAAAGGATACCAAACTCACTGGTACTTGAAAAACACCATACTTCTGAAATGGAGCTTTTGAGGAGGTGGATTTGGAAAAAAATATTTATAAGGAAAAAAAAAAAAGAAAGAAAAAAAAGAAAGCTCAACTGAAGCTGGTAAACCAGTATTAAAGCTCAGTAAATCCCCAAAGCAACTGCTACAAAAAGGACAGCGCGGGAAGGACACACAGCAGCGAGGAGCAGGTCTGGCCCAAGGAAAGAAGGAGCAGATCCTTGGGCAGACTTTACGGGGCCGGCGTGCCCGGGGGCACCTGAGAGCCAAGGCCAGAGCGTCCTAGACAGCAGCAGAGCTCTCATGGGGAAGACGCGCAAGAATCGAGTTCATTTAAGATAAGCAGGACTGTACAGAAGCAGGAGCAGCTCCAGGCTCCAGACCTGGACAGTCACCACCATGTTTGCAATCGCACAGCAGCGATCACTTCGAGGCTGCTCCCCTTTCCACGTCTACGCTCTCTGACTGAGCATATTCAACTCCAGGAAAGTTTTGACAACCGTGGAGAAAACCCAGTACTCGTGCAGAAACACCCTGACTCAGCCGCCACACGAGCAATAATCTTTGGAGTTAACTCATGCAAATACCTACTCTTGCATGCTCTTGGAGACAGCAAACTAGGTTAGATGGACAACAAGACTCCAAACAATCTGAAAAACTCTCATTCTCCCATAAACCGAGGCAGTGGCAGGCTGCTTCAGTGGATAAAGGCTGCTTTCTTTGGCGCAATGAAAATCTAACAAATGGAGCAGAAATGCAGCACCTGGAGACTGCATGGCTGAGCCATCCCCAGCAGCAAGCAGCTGAACCACCCTCAATCTCATTAGGCACTTAGCAGTCTCAGAGCAATCTTTTGATTTGTGCTGAAAACCAAAGCAGCTAAAAGTAGAGTATCAAATGTAGGGGAGTTTAAAATAACCTTGTTATAAAATATGCTGAATTTTCTTCAGACACAGCTCAAGACTGCTGACTCCGTTTGAAGTCTGTGATTAGTAGACTTCAGCCAGAAATATGTCACTAAATCCAGGTAGAGCCAGGCATGAGAAGAGGAGACTTATTAAGCTGTTCTCTGCGAAGAAATCATACAATGCACCTGAACCCATATCTAATTTTAGACATGACCAGTGCATAATTATGAAATACAGATGAAAAATTATTCATCCCTGTACAATGTTTGAGACCCAAATCTTGTCACCGATACAAGCTTTCCTCGTTTAGATGTGCATTTCCATATACAGTTAACAGTAGCTTTAGGCACAGTTTAAGCTACTTACGTGTCATCAGGTGGTTCGATTCCCGAGCTCTCTCTTGCACCCACAGCTCATCACGTGGACAAGTAACTGCTGAATTAAAAATTCTTTTGAAAATATGACCCATTAGCTAATAGGTGAGAGAGTTGATTGAGCTTTGCCTTTTTTTAAAGTCTTTCCAAAACCTGAAATAATCTCAGTGTTGAAACTGCGCTGTAGTTCTGCATGTATTTAAGTCAATTAGCACCAAGTCCTCTCAAGGGCAATTTTCTTCATTCACCCTTAAACAACTGGACACTGCAAAAAAAAGCCTGCAGCTATCTATCCGCATAGCGCGGCAAGCGTTTCAAACAACACTAAAATAAAGTTCGCTGACCCGAATTCATCTCTGGTATAACTTCATTGACTTCAGTGGGCTTTTGCCAGGGATAAATTTGCCCACTGGGTTCTGGAACAGAAAACGACTATGAAATCACAGCTCTCAGAAATGTCAGCAAGCAGGTTTGGACGGGGGCAAGCCTGTGCATTGGGAAACTCTGCTCATTACAGATCTGCAAACCTTTGGCAGTTGCAAAATGCTGCTCTTGGAAACATTTTGAAGTGTTATAAACAGACTACTCGGTCCATGATAAGTAACAATCTGAGAAGTCTACAAGATTAGAAATGTCTATGGCTTCAGGTTTTTTTTGTTTTTCAGTAGGGGCTCTCAAGCCTTGGCTGACACAGGGAACATTTTGAAGCCTCAGGTCTTCACAGATCCATATATGCATGTGTCTGCACATATGTATACACTTTACAGTGCTTCTTTTGGATTCTTTCTGTTTTCACCTGAAAGCACTATTAAAAATAAAAACAACAACAACAAACTGCATAAATTGATGCTACCCAAGGAAATGGTAATGTTCTGAAGTTACAGGTACACGCTCTGCCCTTCCACAAAAGCTACTGAAAGGTCAACGTTTTGCACTCTCTGCCTTGCGTTCAGGTTAGAAAGAGTCACACATCCCCATTAATGCCTCTCTGCAAGACAAACACCACAGCTTGGACCGCCGACCACGTTCGTGGCATGACGTGGGACGCTGGCGCGTCACAGAACGCACGGGGCAAGTGGCAGCAGGAAAGAAAATTAAATAAAGCATAATCAAATTCTCAGCTGGTGTAAATCAGTCTGGAGCTTTTGATGGTAGCAACTAGAGGGCAATTTTTATATTTTCAGATCCATTCCCTCATTGTGATTTCGCAGTCAAACCAACACAGAGGTGTGAGCACCATTATCCAGCAATAAGCGCTTTACAGTGACCATTACAGCAACACTGCAAGGCCAATGGGCAGCGTGCCGCCCCGGCCTTCCTACTGCATGGAGAAAGAGCACCAAAAAGTAGTTAAAATATACATTAATGATGCTAAAGATAACATACTTGATTACATCTAGTGCAAAATATTTTCCTTCATGTTTTTGTAATGAATCTGACCATGAAAAACAAATTTATGTCTGCAGTTTGTATCATTATAAACTCAACTCATTTGATGTGAAAAACCTACAGTTTAATTGCTTGATTTAGATCTGGCTGGTAAAATGCATAGTGAAACATTACTCTTTTAATTATGTTAATTTATAACTGAAAAGCTAAATTTACAAAGGCAATAACATTAATTATTTACTTGCCCATTAAAGTTGAATATTTATGACTAAGCTAATTGGCTTCATAAGTCTGCCAAAAAATTAAAAATGAGTTTATGAACTGATTTATACTGGAACGACACTGCGATATCTCTCAGAAGGTTGTGGATGTTTAATGGCTTGCACTGATACACAAATACATTTCTTTCATTTTTTTGTCTGTTACATGCAGCTTTTTTTTTTTTTTCTCCTTGAGAAAGATGTCAACTATGGTTCTAGAAAATACATATGCAAAATCCCATATGCAGCGTGATGTGCACTTCTCTGCGTCAACTTTCAAATACTGCATCTTGCCTGGCCACTTAGAGGCTAAGTGAATGTAGGACTACAGTGGGTTAAATCTAACCAAGAAAGCTCAAAATAACCCACAGCAAGAATGCCAGGGCTGTTAAGAGACAAGGATTTCATCCTCAGTAATATTTTATTTTCACTTGCTATCTGCAAGACAACTAAATTCAACACTTATTTATGCATGTACCCTCAAAATAACACAATTAAGTTACTAATGGTTACAGAACAATTTGAGGTTGTAATAATGCATGAGAAAAGCTTATTTTGATTGCTCTCTACAAGGAAATTGTAGTTCCACTTGGCAACATCTTGTAAGCCTGGCACAAAGCAGATACCTTCCTCTTTCTGCTTATGTTCCTTAAATATGTGACTTTCCCAGAGGGTGAGTGGATTACTAAAAAGCTGTGGTGACACAGCCATCAGCATGAAACAGAGAGGACTGCTGAGAGCGTCATTTTTGCTTAGGTTTCTGTGAAATTCATCTCTGACCGAAGCGCAGGGATAACCAGTCTGCCTGGTGCGGACGATAAACCGAGTAAAGGCAGCCCTTGCCGAGACCATAGCTAGAAAGTCCAACACTTATTTACGTGGGTGTCCTCACAGCGGAATGGGGAGGTCTAAATTACGGTCTAAATTTCCAGCAGGGTGTAATTGTGTTTCAGAGGAAGCACGGAAGCTTCCACCAAGAGAAGCCAGAGGCCTGCGGAGGTGGCATTACCACCCAGGCGAGCAGGAATGGGGAGAATCACCCTTTGAATCATCCCTGTCCCCCGTTTCTTCCTGCTCCCAACAGTGCAGGCGGTGGAACAGGCCATGGGAAGCCTCTGTCCCCTCAATCATCTGCATTGAGCTACCAGTGCCTAGGATGACCAAGCAGCTGGATTTAGAGCATGCCTTCTTTTTGATGATAAAACAGATATTAAAAAAAAAAAAAAAGAAAAAAAAACTAAACTGAAGATGTGGATGTTCTTTGTCCAAGCATTCGCTTCCAGCCCCCAGCCAGGAGCACGGGCTCACTCTGTGCTTGCTTTGCTTTTCTGTAGTTGTGCAGGACGTTGATCCTTCCAGCGCCCGAGCGGATGGCATCTCTCAAGGCCAAACATTTAATACTAATGTAATGGAGCTCAGCACATCACAGCCACACTAGCCCAAGAAAAGCTCCTGCACAGAACTGTTGGGAACTGGAAAGAGCCAGAAGAATTACTTTAACAGCAAAATCCAACTTGTGACGCTAAATACTTTTTTCATTTTGGGTTTTTTTTTTTTTTTTTGACCATATAATTAAATACCCAGAAAAATTACAAGAGGGGATATAGTGAGTGACTATGTCAAACTGAACCAAAACTAGAGCTATTGCAGACTCACGTCCAAAACCACCAAGCAGTCCCCGACAGGCTGGGCACATGGGGGCAGAAGGGCAGCGGGGACCAGCTGCTGGCACTGCTGGTGCCACCAACGTGTCACCCTGCCCTTTGCACCACTGCCACCACAGAGCTTCCCTGCGCCCTCCTGCAAGAGCAGCTGTTTGCAACCTTCCTAATCTAGCCTCATCCGAAGGCCGCTGCCGTCACTGCAAGTCTCCCCCCTAGGTACTGAACGCTTTAACTCCTCGTTGCCGCGCTCGTCCTGCCTCGCGGCTACAGCAAACTCGTGCATGTTAAAGGGCCAGGAAGCAGCCCTATCTCTTGGTCCGTGTCCTCGTATACCCAGACGTTTGGCTCGGCTGGTGCAACCCGCTTCTCCATGGGCTTTTAGCGAGAGGCTGAACAGACTGGTCGGCGATCCGCATGCGACAGAGACGTGATGACTCTGCTCCGAAAGCCCCGTGTCAGAAACGTCCGGCTGCCCGAGCTACCACCGCAGCCTCTCGCTTGTAGCGAAGCGGAGCCCAGTGCAAGAGCAGCAAAAATTACCAAGTAGGGGAGAATACGCAGGGAATTTTTCAATTTGTGAAAATTTGTTACTTTAAAGGTTCTTAAGTAGACTAAAATTCAAAGTCTCAGAACTCTTAATTATGCTATTATGAGGTAAACCAATATAAAACTCATTTAATTGTCTCATGTTTCATTGACATTCCAACGCCTTCCTATTTAAAAACTTTCTTTACTATAACGTAAATAAATTTCTTAAAATCTATTTCGAAAAAAATGTCTTTAATTTAAAACACTTCGAAAGCCACCAACTTCAATAAACTGCAGAAATCTTGCGCTGTTCTGGTTTGGTTTCTGGCTGGGTTTTGCTGACCTGGCCTCTCTCTTGCTGTTATGAAGGTGTGACTGACGTGGCACTGACCGGTGCCAAAACATCAGACTGCCAAATCCAGATGAGCTCTGGCACGAAGCAGCAAACAGCACAAATAAACAACAAGGATGAGGCGGTCCTAGGAATCAGGATAACCGGCATGACAGACAACTAGCACAAGAGAGGATGGCAAACAGAAGAGAATTGTCAAGCATGTGTTATTTTTAGCAACAATCAACCAAAATGCCTTAGACATCAATTTCAAGCCACTTAATCCTCTTAATGATACGCTACGGCATTTGTTTATGATTAGTGTTGCATTTTGTTTTCTGTATAAGATTCCCCTTAGACACTCACATTCAATGCTCTTTATAAATAGAGCCGTGGATACAGAGTATTACGTTCGAGTTTAGTTATCACAGCACTAAATTATTCCAGCTGGGTCATTATTAACTCTCCTAATTTTACTATAATTCACTATCATCACAACAATGCAGCACCCTGTGGGTACGTTTATTACAGAACATAAATTCAGTGCTCCTGTAAGATGCTAGAATGCTGAGTCTGCAGTGTTTATGCAAAAGCTTGCAAAAGAATGTTTAAAAAGAACTATCTTTAAGGCAACTTTTTAAAGGCTTACCTCTGAATTCCCATCCTCCACCCACCTATTGCAATTTTGTGTGATATTAGATAAGCTTTCTGTATGTGATGCTCCGCTGCAGTACAGGCTGTTGCCCAAGGCAAAACCCTTTCATGGAAAATACCCGGGCGAAAAGGGATGGAAGAGAATACTGCTTTACACAGCAATTCCCATTAAGAGAAAGGCAACGCATTTATGAAAAGAGAAATTTTAAAATATTTTGATACATACTCCCTCCCCCCCTTTTCATGAATTTATGCTGCAGCACATCTTTTCCTAATGCAAGCATATGTTTGTTTGGGTCTCAGTTCAGAAGAGCAATTCATTCAGGAAAGAACGCTTAACACCTGCTTAAAACCTGTTTGAGAAAAAGTAAAGCAGATGCTTCAGTGTTTTCCTAAATCAGAACCATAACAGGATTTACGAGTGCAGAAATCCCTCTGTCTCACACATTCACGTGCACAAGGTTTGAGATTTTGCTTCCATTAGCCAGGTCAGCCTTATGCTCGTTTAAACACTTGGAACTTGCTAACGAGAGGCCATCGCTCTGACTCCAGCAGCTGCTCTAATATAGTCTCAAATCACTACTGCCCCCCCTCAAAATTCCCCCGTTACCTCCCTTCTTCAGGGAAGGAAGAGCATTTTCTCTGAGTAGGTAGTTTACAATTCTACATTTACAACACCTTTTCTCATTTTTTAATGTAAAGTGCAAGCTTCTCTCGCAGCAGCTCCCACCATCCCATGGCCCTAGTGCTACAGGGACATCCATGGTGATTTCCAAAGCAGTGCTCCCTCTGCAGCGCTTGTTTTGCATCTCTGCAATTGGTTTCTCATTTTAACAGGGCAATAGGCACCTGTGGCAGGTGAGTTTCATCTTGTTGATTCATTAAGATCTCTTCCAGTTCCAGCTCTGTCATCTGTAACATTGAAACCTCTAGAGATCTGCTCTCATGCACGCTTGGGAAATGCACTTTCTGATTCCTCATCCAAGCCGTCAATGAAAATGATTAAGACAGATCCTTCTCAGACCTAACAGCCAAAATGTCCATGGTTCTTTGAGTTAATAATTAACAAATGACACAAACTTTGTTGTTTGTTTTTTGTTTGTTTTAATCAAAAACAGTTATTGGACAGTAAATTCCTTGCTGTTTGGAAATGAGCTTGTCTGCAAAAGCTTCTGTAGAGTCACAGATCAAAAACCCAAATGCTGAAATCTTGAACTAAACTTTCTGTTGTTTATGTGAAGATGAGGCTTAAGAGAGAATCAGATGCTGGGCTAAAGGCAATGTGCTTCTGTTTTCTATAGGTTTTGGATTAGTTATCCAGTCAAAGAAGAAAATTAGATTAATCTGAGCTTAATAAAATATGTTGGATATCATTCTCTGCTCACAGGCAGCTACAGTTCTGTAATTTGTTCTGGTATCTTTGGGAATATTTACTAACCTCTATTTCCCTTGTAACTCCCTGTACAATGACAGGTACTATGTTTGCCTTCCTCTAGACTTCTGATAGTTGCTGTATTTGCCATAAGCTTCTGAGAGTAATTGTAAATACTTAAGTCTTTGTGGGTACATTTGAGAAGGCCATGCTGACCCAAATATCTCAAGTTTATCTAAATACTCCTTACCTTGCTCTTGCCTTTGCACATAACCCTTATTACAGGAAACAGTGTTATGGATCTGGCACAATTATTAACATTTCCATGAAGAACAATACAGAATAATGGCATTTGGTATTTCTGTCTGGGAGTCTTTAGGTTTTTATAACCCTTTACAGCTGTAACTGCTTTTGTCTCTGATTCTGGCCCTACGTTTGCACAGTTCTTTGATGTTCTTTACCATGTGTCTTGTCTCCCTGTTTCGCAGATTCACGCTGCTGAAAAGCTCCTGATGTAGCTGGATTCGTTTCTGATGGCACTCTCTGAGTACCAGGCCGATGGTAGGTTTAGGTAATACCGACCTCACAAGGTCCTTGGCTACATGTGCAGGCAGAACAGCTCTGGAAGCCGCAGCTCGTGTCCTGCCCGCGCTGCTGGAGCACAGAGGAGCCGTCCTGCTACGGCAACGCGTCCTCGCACGGGGAACGAGCCGCATCAACCAGCGCAGGCAGAGCGCCGGCACAAAGAGCCTTCCTCGTGTTTCACTGCTGACCTAGTCCTCTCCGTACACCGGGATCAGAGGGGATGCGGCAGATCCAGACGGCTGCTATCCGCTCTGCCAGGCAATTACTGCACACACAACCAAAGGACAGGGTGGACCCCACAGACCCGAGGTCCCTGCAAACACGGCCAGGATGACTTGCAACCTCCCGCCACACACTGCTTAGTGATACCAACTCTAGCAAACCTCAAGCTGAATCTCCAAAGCCAGGAGGAGTTTGGCAGGAGTTTGCTGATTTCCTGGTCCTTAGCTAAATGCATGTTCTCAAATGATCACTGCACTTTCCTTCACCAAAGATCTTCAGGTTCAACACACACGGTCTGAAAATAACTGCATTCGCTTCTAGGACCACGGTCATTTAACAGAGCTGAGAACTAGCAACTCATTTCATGTTCAGCTGAACTAATCAAAATGCTACAGATGTTGCATCATTTTATTGGTTAGCAAAGTTTTGGCTTTAAATCTGGAATGAAATTCTGGGGAGTCACATATAGGCTATTTATTAAAAGAAGCTTGGGAAGTGGACCTGCTTCCTTCCTACCCTGTACGCAGCAGAGTGCCCAACTGTCCCAGCTTTACAGTGATACTTGATTAAGTTTGTGCAGGAATAACCTCCACATGCAAGCTGCTGCTTTTTTTTCTTTAATCCGTTTTTTTTTTTCCTCCTACCTCCTGACAACTTACATCTCAACTTAGGTTCAAAATAAGCTGAAAAGCTTTTGTAATTCATTACCCTTTGCCCAAAACCAGGCACTTCGAAGTCAAGTTACGCAAAGTATCCTGCACTTTTGAGCTTTAATTGTGTCCTAAGCTAGCTTACTTTAGTCCACTAATCAGCATAACCCACTTTTGTCATAGAGAGATGTACAGTTTCTGAGACTTGACTCTCTTGAATATACTGGTAGCATCAATTTTCCCTCAATACCTTTTAGATTTCATACACCTTGGTCACGACTCCTCTTAATCTCTTCCATTCTAATGGCTACAAACATAATTTTCATAACCTCTCCTCATAGTTTATAACCCCCTGAGGCCCTTTATCATCCTTGTTAAGGATGTATCTGTAATCAGGATGTCTAGGAAGATCAAAAGCAATAACCAGAGAGTGCCCATTTCATGCAACCTGTAACACGAACAACCTGCTGGGCCGGAGCGCTCGGTGCCCCCGTGCAGGTCTCTGATTTCTGATTTCCAGCAAGGGACGGGGCCAGACAGGCCTTGGGGTGCAGGGTGCCCCACTCCACACCAGCTCATACTGCAGCACCTGTCTCTGTGATATTTGTGCTTTATCATCACACACATACAGGCACATAGCTTTATATTCCCTGAAAATAACCAAGAATTCACACCCGCCCATGTTATATACCAGGAAGAGCTGCCTTCCATCTGTCCACACACATGCGCACATGCAAACTCGCACAGAATGGAATGGTTGACTGCTCCACACACATGGGGATGTATGGACATGCTTAGCATTTCGGCTACCAGGGCTGACCATAGTCCCTTTTCATTACAGAATTACAGATGAAGATAACACACCGACTTGCCTTGGGTCCTGCTGCGGCTGACATTCATTAGCTGCACAGATCGCCAAATCCTGCACTGACAAGCAGAGCAGAAGCCTCCAAGGGACGAATGAGAAGTCGCACAAATGCCCAGGGCACAGAAGATAAACACGTTATAGGGGATATCTCCCTGTCCTTTGGATTATGCTGTACGATTATTTAGAATTTGGAATCTGCCATAACAGATTAGACCAGAGCTCTGTTTAGACCAGAAACCTGTTTCTGACAGTAGAAAAATGTAAATGCTGCAGGGAAGGGTTTGAGAAAACCCTGCAAACAGTTACAGAACAACTAACTGCTTAGGCTATTTTCCTTCTGATCTTCATTAACCAGAGAGCTGGCAGATGCCCTGAAGAATTTCTCTGCGTCTCCCAAGCATCTCCTAATTCTTTCCATTAGGATGTTGCACAGTCTTACTGCTGTGAAATGAAGTCCAACCCTTTGGACTTCAACTCTTGAGCTTTTACCTACAGTGGCACCTTATTGCAATCTGTTCCCCAGCCCCAACAATTCCACAGTCCTCCTCACACCCACAAAATACAAAATCACCAGCGCGCTGTTCTTGTAATAGGTTCCTTGCAAAATTTGCTCATATGCTAGTGAATCACCTCAAATACATTTTGCATATGCAAATTTAAGGTATTTCATTATGGAAATGCATGCCAGCACATCTTCCCCCAGAGCTTCATCCTGTCAAGGTATGACACAGTCACACAGGGTCTGGACTACAGGACATTTCACAGAGCACAAGACTGTGACATGTTGCAATGAGGTAACGATCTATGCAAGCATGAAGGGTGAAAATGAGTTTATTTGTCCTTGGTATGCCTGTTAATTACATAAATGCTATTCAACAGATATAGCAGTAGTAACAACCTACAGAAGGAAATGGGACTAAACAAACAGCAGCCCACGCCAAACTTGCAGTTCTGCTTTTCTTTGCTATTATTATCTGTCAGAAGATGGTTACTATGAAACATTATCTGCATATTTCATCACACTTACATGTATGCCACAGGAACAAATCAGATGATGAAAATAACCTTGCTTTCATCCAAGAAATCCTCTTTGCCTCTGCAAAATCTTAAACTGGTAGTACTTTATCAAGAGAATCTCCTATTTATCTAAGCAATTCCTGTGCTGTGGAGCTCCATCATTCCCAAGGTTGGGCTAGGTATACTGCTGTTGAACTCGTCTTTGCAAAGAAAACTCAGCTTTGGCTTTGAAGAGGGAGAAAACTCGGCATTATCTGTGCAGTTTCACTGGTTTAGTGCTGATGAATGTTTACAAGATCATGCAATTTAGTGCCAACATCTCAACTCAGCGGCATAAACCAGAGGCCACAGATGTGGCTCCTTCCTCACATTCACACACAGCCTTCGGCCTCCAAGCAGCCGGTACAAGAGGAGAGGTTGAACCAGAGACCGTGTTTCCCTGCGCCTTTGATACCCAAGGCTGCCTCCTCTCTCCTCCTGCTGCTGGCTGCCACCAAGCTACACAACAGGTTATTGTATCCAGCTCCAGCTACTCCCATCAACCGGGCTGCAAAGAACACAAGAAGCCCCAGGAATTACAGGCTGTTTTTGGCAGACAGACAGATCATAGCTTTCCATTTCCAAAACAGAGACCTGAAAATCTATCATCTATTGCAGTACTCAGAGCTTTCATACTTGCTGACATGAAAGGAGAATCCAATGGTAGAATCCAATATTACATAGGCTATTACCAGGGCTTCTGATGTCTGTGCAGGCTGCTGACCAAGTAGGTGACTGGGGCCTGAAAGCTGCAGGGCATGGGGAGATACAACTGAATCAGGACCGAGTTTGGGTTCAGCTACATTTTCAAGTCTTAACAAAATATTGCCATTATTTCTAAAAAAAAATATTTTCTAAACCTGATTTTCACTCCTCTCGGAAAAGAGAGGATTTGGTCTTCCCCTTCCATCAACTAACTGGAAATTATGACTTTAAATCAAGACCTTTTTGGAACATTTTGAGCAGCTACCACATAGCCACTTTTCATTAGGTCACTCTAGACAGGATTTTCATATTCACAGGAGCTTGAATTCACAAGGAAGCTCCCTGATCCCATCAGATACACACTTGTCTGCTCGGGCAAGGCTCCTGCTGTTCCTCCTACACTCGGTTCTCCTTCTGTGCATCTATTGGAGAAAAACGCAGCCTACAGGGGGGCATCTCTCCCACACCTACCATCTACTAACTGCAGCGATGGAGCTCAGACTGGAGAAGACTACGACGGAACCGTGGCACACTCGCCGCTTTGCCCTGTCAAGTAAACAAGTAATTTCAAAAGAGCTTTTCACTAGTTTCTGAGCCACAAATAATTGAAAAAAGAGCACAGAGTACATGAACACTGCTCCTGGCTAAAACAAGCTAATAATATATTTCAGTAATGATCAACATACTTTAATTCTTGCCTTTAGGACATTATAGGTTAGGTAGAGCCTGCATACAGATTTAACCATGCAGTTACATAATCAGAAAGCCCTGTGAATGCTATTAAAAGTCTAATTGATAGAAGCACATTGCTAAGCACTTCCTGGTGAATGCAAAGCCATCTAGAATGAAAAAAAGAAAAAAGAAAAAGACAAAAGAAAAAGAAAAAAAAAGACAGATCTGGCTGGTGGATAAAAAAAAGAAATCTCATTTCCTCTTCTTGTGGAGGCGCTACCTTGACGGGCCTGAAGAGTGATCTATTTATTCAAAGTAATGCTGGCAGCAGTGGTATACATTTCCCAAGCAGCTCTTCCAGTGCGCCCAACCCTATATCTATTTTCAGTTCCATCAGTAAGCTAAAGGTTAAAGCTATTTATTTAAACCCACACCCACATGCCATTTCAAGTGACCCAAATTATTGCCCGAGTTGTAACCTCTCCGTATTAAAGTACCCTTGGGGGCTGCTGCTTGATTTCAGACTCAGAAAATTCCTCTCTCGTGGGATGAAAGAAGGGGTAAGAAGCATCTCTGCAAACAGAAATGCAGAAAGGAGCTGGGTAGGGGGATGTCTCCAAAGACCACCTCTTGGTGTTGTGCATACTGCAGAAAACGTCTGCTTTTATCACATTGATCATTAGGGAGACTGGACCCACTCAAAGAACATGTTGATGAATGAGATCTCGTTTTCATTCACATTTTAAAAGTTTCTTTAAAAAAGAAAAAAAAAATAGTTCACCTTCTGTCTTAATTAGTGTGCATCCAGAATGAAAACCACCGGAATAATCCTAAAATGAAAAAGGAAAAGTGGTCCCACACAGTCGGTCCCGCGCGAACACCGCTCTGCGCGCCAGCGGGCGCAGGACCGCGGAGGAACCGGAGCCCTTTGCAGTCATGCACCAGCTGACAGCAGCAAAGTGCCATCCCAGGCGGGAAATGACTCTCCAGGCTGATAAAAGGCAAAGGGAAAGCAGCATCTGGCCTACGATATTTAGCCTTTTCTACACAGTTTAGTGCTGTGTGAAGCATGGCAAAAGCAGAGCTTCCCCAGCCCCAGGAAGACAGCTGGGGATGAGGCACAGCAGGAACAGCATATGATGGAAGGCTCCTAATTACAAAATCTCTGTCTTGCCTGTCAACCACACATACAGGGTCGCTCATGGAGGAGCCAGGAAAAAACAAAAGCAAGAAACCCACGCCGAGAAGAAATAAGGCTCTAAACCTTATCTCCAGGGTCAAACCTACCAGGAATACCTGGCTCTTGGATCTAGCTTCAGGCCACCAAGGAGATGTGGTTCAACCAGGTCAAGGAACCCCCAAAGTTCAGAACTTGCCCAACTCTGACTTCTCGTTCGGCACCACCCATGCAAAGACACATTTGGCTGAGAATTCCAGTGCTGACAGACCACAACACCCGGTTCCACTAGTAGGAATGGTAATCCCTAGGCACGATCAACAGAAAACACAACACCAACACAAAGCTCAAGGATGGAAAAACTCAAGGGGTTTGAATTTCATTTGATGTTTGATAGACACAGAGAAAAAGGACTTTCTCTTTCAACTTCTCTACATGGCACCTCATTACACACTGAAACTGTTAATTGCTATTTGAGCACCCGGAGGCAAAGATGCAGGACACTTTTAACAAACCAAAAAAATATTTTTTAACTGCAACGGTTCTGCAGAGAGAAAGACAAATGCCACAATGCAGTGACAGCAGCCCCATAAAGAACCAAGGGAAACGGCTCCATGCTGAGTTTTGTGTTAGCATCGACAGGCTGGTCCAGGAATCCACAAAATCTGACATAAACCCTGTCCTTTGTAGCTCTCTCTATGCTGCACTTCGATCCCTGCTGTGACCACAGTGTAAACCGACCCTCTGAGTCTCCTAATAGCACTAATAGATCTCCCTGCGGTCCCTGCAGTGACAAAAAGGGGCACACGTCAATGAGCTTCTAAATGTGGCCTTTCCCTCCCTCCTTTTTCTGTCCCTGAATTTCTGCCACGTTAGTGCGTCTGCGCAGGCCTCGAAGGGCCCTGTCTGCTGGGACGGAGCTGAGCGGCGGCGTTCCAGCTTCCAGCCCGCGTGCTGCGGCGCTGCCATGAGGACAGCGGCAAGAGCTGCCTGACCTCCACAGTAAATATAATCGAGCTCCCATTAAACCACTATGACTTCTGCAAAATTTGAAGCACAAGCGACAAAACTGTTTCATCAGCTTTATGGTGAGCAAGAAAGGAGACAGGTTGTTATAACTTACTACGAGGCAGCCCAGCCCTGCAGAATAAGCAGCAGCCTGTGCCAGGGCCGCACGCTGGGATATCCACCCTTTGAAATAACAGCAGGTGGATATTTGAAGCTATTGCTCCAAGTGCTTAAATAAATCAACTAACTACCATTCACTATAGAGATGCAGGAGAAAAAAAAGTCAGATCCCATGTACTATGCAACTGTCAGTGAAATCTGATGGATGATGCTCTTGCCAAGAGACATGAGCACACCTTTAGGTGCTTCTTTTGTGACCATGCTCACGTTTTCAAAAGTTCTTTTTTTTCCTTCAAGAGTAAAACCTTCAGGACTTGGGGTTAAACATGGCTAATGTTGGTTAAAGTTTCAAAGTGAACAGTATGTGCCTGGAAAAGAGTATAACAAAACTTGCTAATGAGTTTTCAGATCCATTTCTTAAATGTGCTAAAACATTCTAAAAGTCAAACAACCCTAAGTAAAGCAAAATCAGTGCCATTGTTTTTGGAAGAATGAAGAATAATAGAAAAGGCCTGTTAAAAAATGGTAATACGAAGTATCAGTAAACACAAAAGAAATCAGGCAGGAAAGCATCTGGACCTTCATTTCAAAGAAAAATGGTCACAAAATTTTCCAATAGTAAAACAAGACTGATAAGCATTAGCTCTCCACAAAATTAAATTACATAAAAAAAAGAAAAGTAAAATGCAGGAGCAATGAGCCCTGATAGGGGAAAAGACTGAATTAACATATCAAAGGAGAGTAGATAGGAGAGTAATCCAGAGGGTAATACAAAAGAAAAGTTTAAGGGACACCTTGGGATAAGTTTTCTTTGAAGTGCTCCACTTCCTAAAATAATAGGAGGGTTATCTAAACATGCCCATCATGCGTCATGATTACTGCACTACACTTTTACTTACAGAAAGTTCATTACCTAAGTGGAGAGTAAGTGCCCCTGTGGAACAGGCCTAATTAAGAGGCTTTTGTTATGTGTGAAATTAGGGTGAGGGGCATGGATCATGCACCCTGCATGTGCGCCCTGCTCTACCCTGGCACCATATGTGACCATAAACTGTCCTCAACAGCAGGGTAGCCTGGTGGCAACTGAAATATTTGCAGCTTGTATATTTATATTCAGAAAAAAAAAAAGAAAGAAAAAAAAAGAAAAAAAAAAGTTTTCACTGTTCTACCTGTCAACTTCAGTTTGTCTCAACTGATTCTGCTTGGACTTCCTCCCCTCAACCTTCTCTTTTGCCATTTCCAATGCATCAGGCTCAGCAGCTGCAAGGAGATCATCTACAGCTGTTACTTCACACACAAGTGGCCATAGCTCCAGTTTCCCCATATGCTGAAATTAAAGCCTTGGAGGTTATCAAAACAGCATGAACAAGCCTAGAATGTGAAGACAATTATTTTAGCATCATTTTGCAATCACTTCTATAGCATGCTATAGGTCATTGCATTGACCCATCAGATCACCCTGACTTCTGTGGCAATATACATTGCCACAGTGACAATGGCAATATACATATAAATGCTCAAGAAAATTTCACAACCAGCAAGAAATGGCATCAACTGTTCAAAAATCCCATTTCTACAAAGAGGTTACTCACAGCTATACAAGACCAAAGGCATGTCAATGATCTGCACAGGAAAGACCACGTCAGTCTTTATTTCCCATCAAACCTTGCCGTTTCTCTGACTGCGCTGAAAATATTTCGTCATTTTATAGCTTACAAGGAAACAAACATCAAGTACCGAACGAGCAATGGTTTGGGCAAGCTCTTTGCGAAGTGAAATCCTGCTTCCTTTCCTACTGCAGTGCAGCATGTACTTAGGGGTGTACATTTTGTTTTTGGAGACTCCAGAGTTGGAAATGTTTCACCCTGTTTAGTCTTTCTTAAATCCACG